>NW_027261239.1:7500-9102 GCF_043641665.1 Enoplosus armatus | reverse complement strand
GTGATGTATGCACCATTTAGTTAATGGGCTAAAACGTGCAAAGCCACTCTTGTTCCAGTCAGAAAAAAAATACATGACATTAAAAACGCTCGAGGCATTTTAAGGGCTGTTTTAAAGTATAGCTAACGAAGCTAAACCTCCCTTGAACCGCTTTGAGTACAGGAGTTTTAAAATGACGCAGTAACGAACGAGCAATAACCTCAGTTCACTCTTTCATAGAGAAGTTGTGGCCAATCACAATGTGGATCCCAGGATGCTTTTTGTCACCATTTCCCCCGCGTTTATCTGGTGACATAAAGCTGAACTCTGATGGCATTTTCACCACTTGGCTTTGGACTTTCTTCTCTGGGGGGGGGGGCATACGGTGTGAGAGGGACACCGCCTGTCCAAATTAGCTGAAAATTGAATTAGACATGAGTGGCCTTTTCAATTCACTGCTCCTTTCCCCCGACACACTGGAGCACACAGCTGCCTGACAGCCCTGTGTTGCTGTGTGTGGGTTCACCTCGAGTGATGGATGGCCCCATTTCAACGACCACAGCAACGAACACAGAGGAAACCGGACGTGGACGCAGACATGGTTACCCACACACACACTCTCTACAACTTTACAGTCGCTTGGATGAGAAGATAATATGAAGAATTAATCCAGACGATATTTCATTTTCTGTGACCTCAACAACTTGCAGCTAAGACAAAAACAAAAAGGATTGGGGGATTTTTAAAATGTTGGTCCACTGTTCATGGCCCATCCATGTCCGGGTTGCAGTGGCAGCAGTCTCAAGGACAGCCATGTTTTTCATGTTCAAAGTCTATTATTTTTCTGACACGTTCAGTGAAGCGTATTCTACATATAGCTGATGATGGTGGTCTATACAGCAGTTGTCCCCACTGGGACAAAATGGCTGCAAGGCTGACTTGCCGCACCATATGCAGGTCTCTTAATAGATCCCTGGATCCTCCACAGGAAGGACCACCCCACCTGAAACCACTTTGCTGCTGGAAACCGAACCAGGAGCTCCAACATCACAGGATTAAGATAAGCCACGTCTCTACAATGTCCTCGCAACTTCAAGGTCAGCTGATTTCTCAAATTATAGTCATACTGATAAAGTCAAATAAAAAACAAAGAGCAGCACATTTAAACAACACTACCAGGACAGGTGTGTGTGTGTGTGTGTGTGTGTGTGTGTGTGTGTGTGTGTTACCTGGTTGGGGATATGCAGGTTGAAGTCTAGTCCACAGACGAACTCTGAGTGATGTTCCACAGTGTCCAGAAGAGGCTGGTTCCTACTGTAATCCCAGAACCTACACACACACACACACACACACACACACACACACACACACACACACACACACACACACACACAGATATTTTATTTCTATTTCACTAACAGCTTTCCACAAGATCAAACACTAAATATCACAATAATGTTGAAGTAAAATGTCGACTCTTTGAGCGCAAAAGGTTTCATAAAGTAGCTGTTGATATTCTTGGTCCCCAGAGGATCAGGCCTGTCGATAGTCTTTCATCTAAAGTCACGGGCGGGTCCAATTTTTCAGTTGACTAAAAAGTTTATCCGTGACAAAGTATCTTGA
>NW_027261239.1:0-2500 GCF_043641665.1 Enoplosus armatus | reverse complement strand
TTTTGTTACCTTTGGACCGAGCCAGGCTAGCCGTTCATGTGGACCACCTCCTATGAGCTATGAGTTACTGTAGTTAATACATAGTGTGACATTAAATCACAATAAAAGCTCCATAATCATGTGTTAAAACATCCACAATGTTCAAAATATTATTGAATGATGTATTTTATGTGATTTTATCAAAGTTACAAACTGCAGAGAGGCTGCTGATCAGGACTAATGATGTAAAGAGACAAGTCTTTTGTTAATGAGGTGATTAGAGCCTCCTGCAGTCAGTCCTGATCGATGCTCAGAGGGTTTACACATACATCAACACACACACAGGATCGTCCCAGTCACAGTGTTTTAATAAGATAACATCAGATGAAGCCACCGAGGCCGTGTTATCACAGCAGTAATGGATGGATTAAGGATTATCTGAGAGAGCGGACAGTCGGCAGCTTAATAACGCAGAAGATCGGAGACTTTTCAGCTTGAAGAAAGCTTCGAAAAGTTCCTCTGCATCGCCTCAACCTGCCGAGAAAGAGTCGTGGAGGGGAAACTTCTGTTGTGTTCAGGTTTCACATCGTTAACATTCAGCTTGGAGGCAGCTCGGTGACTGTGTTCCAAAGACGTGAGCATTTACCAGGCAGGGGGGGGGGGGGTCACATTATATCACCCATATTGTGGGAAATGAGTCCAGCTTTGTGGATCTTGACCCACACTAGAGATAAAATCTGGAGTCTGCATCTGGGCCTGAGGTTTGATCCTCCAGACCCCCACCTGAAGTTCAGGCTGTAACAGAAGAGCAGCAGCAAACCAAAGAGGAAGAAAATGTATCGTCATGAATCAGTTCAGTCTGTAGACGTCTGTAGTCGTCTACAGACGACTGCAGCCTGCGGCCGTCTTCTGGGAAAACAGAGACAAATGTTGTTCTGTACTTTTTGATTTGTTTCTAGGGATTATTACTACAGAGGCTGTTTACTACCCTTAAACAGACAATGTGTGTGTGTGTGTGTGTGTGTGTGTGTGTGTGTGTGTGTGTGTCAGTGTGTGTGTGTGTGTGTGTGTGTGTGTGTGTGTGTGTGTGTGTGTGTGTCAGGGCAGCCTCTAATGAAATCAGCACTCAGCACAGAGTATTTGAGCCAATGAAAACACGGATCAATAAAACACAGGGTTTGGCACAGAGCCATCTCTTCATCTTTCAGCCTCTTCACTCCCTTTGGCATTGTAACCCCCCCCCCCCATCACCCCTCCATCTTTTGTTAACTGAGTCATTTGAAGACATTGATACAGACGGTCACAGCTGGGACACAGATGTTTGACTTGGATGCTGCGTCTGAACATCTGATCTTCTGCAGTTCCACCCAGCTTCCACTACATGTGCTATGGTTCAACACTGTTGCCTGTTTCTTCTTCCATGCATTAGTTAAAACAATCAATTTGATCACGTGGAAGAACCTTTAAAGGGGGGGCAGGTGCCTGTGCTGCCTGTACCCCCCTCCTGGACTGGTGAGTCATAAAGTTTATCATACCAAGAGATAATATTGGTACTCCATCCCTGTCATCGCTCCATGGAGGGTCTACGACACAGATCGTTTTCATTATTGATTTATCTGTCGAGGTAGTCCGTAACTTCATTAGAATTACATTTTCTCGCAGCCCAAGGTGACGTCTTTAAATTACTTATGATGCCCGACCAAACAAAACCTGAAGATATTCAGTTTACAGCAGATCATCACGTATGAGAATCTGGAACCAGAGAATATTAAGCGACGCCTCGACTGTAGACCACCCTGCCCTCCGTCTATCAGTCCATCTAATCCCATCTGTGCATGTATTTATCCACCAGACAGACTTACAGACAGCTGACAACAGACTCGTCAGCAGTTTGATAGAACAGAACAGACTTTATGGGAAATCGGCGGCTGCAGAAACCGAAGCGCAGAGAGAGAAAGATGAAGCAGCACATCCTCATTAGAAACACAGAAGCAGTCTTGCTTGATATTACAAGCTTTATTAACTCCGCAGCTCAATAAAAGGAAGAGCTCATCTCATCTCCATCTTTCTTTCTTTCCATCTCACACACCAGTTAACTTTATCACACATCACCACGGTGTCCTTCCTCATTAGGGGGACACCATCCATCCACTGGTCGGTAATTGAAGGAAGAGGAGCGTAAGCAGAAATATGAAACCTCATGATGCGCTACTTCAGTCTTTTAACCTCCAGAAAAGTGTCTCTGTCATATCTATATATCTGTACTTTACCTTAAGCACAGGTGTCTTTATGAAGCTGGCTTTGTGAAATAATCAACAACAACAACTCAGCGTTTAGGTCATACAGCAGATATGACAAATACTTTGCTGCCTTGATCGTAAAATGGATATCTTTGTGTTTCAGACAGTAGCTCTGACAAAGGGAGACATATGAAGACGTCACGTGAGCATTT
Source organism: Enoplosus armatus (assembly GCF_043641665.1). Lineage (NCBI taxonomy): Eukaryota > Metazoa > Chordata > Actinopteri > Centrarchiformes > Enoplosidae > Enoplosus > Enoplosus armatus. The sequence goes on along the minus strand of NW_027261239.1, from coordinate 69 downwards.
CTCTCTGCTCTCTGACATTTTAAACAATGAATCAGTTCATTTTAGAAACGATGAATTGAAAATGAACAG
>NW_027261238.1:0-9498 GCF_043641665.1 Enoplosus armatus | reverse complement strand
GTGGAAATGATTAATGAGCAAAGGGCTTGTAGGGAACAGAGGAACTGATGACCCAGGACTCACACATAGAGAGGGCAGGAAAAGCTTGGTTTTATTTACACTTTTACATTGTTGGCTTCATCAGTAAATTCTTCTGATCAACTGATAGTTAACTAAGTTTGTGTCTGAAACAACACTTTCCACTGCAGGAGATATTTCTGTTGAGCTCTAAATGATTTAAGATGCTTGTAAAATCCAGAATGAAGGCTCTAATTTAAATCTGTGCGCTTGATGCTGGCAGAGGCTCCTGCAGCAGCCGATGATGTAGTAAAAGAGATCTCCGCGACATGACGGTCTTTTTCAGTCCTCTCATTCTCCGTCTCAAAACCTGGAGCCTACATTACCCACAATGCAACTCTACCACGACAGTTGTGTGGTATTTTGTGGCGTGTTATGCTCGTAGCAGCTAACGTAGCCTGCAGCAGAGCTGAGCAGCAGCTGCAGATCTCTGGTCAGCTCTCTCCTGTCTGACGCACCAACAGACTCACTTTCAGACTCAAGTGACATCACTCGAGGACATTTCGCAGACCCCTGATCTCAGGCCCAGATGTTAGCGCCGGTATATTTCAGTTGTTTGTGAAGATAATTACTGGGCTCATGAGTTCGTCCCGTGTGGATCTGCTGCGCGACGCAGTGACACGATGGCGTCACGTCCGCTGCAGTCTTAACGCGCTGCACGTTTATGGGATGTAGACCTCCTCTTGATGAGCGTACTGGTCTCTCAGAGAAACATAATCCTGCAGGTCGAGTCGAGGGGGTCCGTCTGGTCTCAGGTCAGTTTTTAGGCCAGTTTCATAATGAGACTGTGTGACATAACACAAACATAGTGAACTGGATTACTGACAGACCCTGTAGAGAAGCAGGGCTGGGTTGAACGCAGCCAACAGCTGGACCGCTCTGCTTCAGTCCAGATGTTGGGTTCATCAAATGATCCATAAACTGGCCTAAAAAATGCTGAAGAGTTGACTCAGATCCTACATCTGTTTACTCTCACTCTGTATTTCCACTTGTATCATCATTAATAATGTCACATGACTTTATCTCATTTATTTTGATATATTTCAGTCCCTGAATATAACTGAGTCCCAGTCACGTTAGTTTAGTTTAGTTTGCAGTTTATTGACAATAACTTACACGCACACTTCATACGGGATGCTTCAACACACAAACACATTAAAAACATTAACAGTCACAAAGTTTCAAAGAGTAGAGTATGGTACAATACTACATACCAAGTAGTTATCTTCAGTACCATCAGCAGAGTATTCATACCTTGTGTTACTGTTACTTTTACTTAAGTGAAAGATCTGAAAACGTATTCCACCTCTGCATATTGTATATATATATATATATATATATATATATATACATATAAATGTATATATACAATATGTCCGTAATCACCACAGCTCCATCAAAATGTTACTAAACGAGGCTCAACACTGTGAATTTGTAGCTTAACGGTTGATAATTCTGTTCGTAGTCTTTCATCACGTCATCAGTATCTGTAAATGTCTCTCATGTTGTGTCTCAGACTCTGAGCATCAAGCTGGTTCAGGTCTTGTGGTCCTGATGTGAGTCCAGTTCTGCTGGAGACACAAGTCCATTCATCCAGAGAGAGAGAGAGAGAGAGACACTAAGAGCTCATGTCTCTCTCTCAGCAGGTTGTGTGTAATCTCAGTCTGATCACAGCTGGAGCTGCAGAGCACTTAGACATGAGAGCACACACACACACACACACACACACACACACACACACACACAGCGTACTGTCTGTGTGTGTGTTTGATTACTGCCTAATTTGCATGACGCACCCTGCTGTGAGCTCACACACACACACACATTCCTGCCGTGCTTTGTGTCAATGCGACTGAGAGGACTGTGGTGTTTTATTGTCAGAGAAACAAAAGACTGCTAATAACTGTGTGTGTGTGTGTGTGTGTGTGTGTGTGTGTGTGTGTGTGTGTGTGTGTGTGTGTGTGAGAGACACACAGATTTTAGCCCCCCATCACGTTCTGTAATTATTTGGACTAAAAATCCTGCAGCGTTTTAGTTTTTTTCAGTGAAAGCAGCCTCCCCCCCCGATCAATATTCCCGCCCTCACACAGCAGAACATAAACAGAGAGCATCACGTACTGCGCTGACATTTCACCCAAACACTGCTGCAATAATAATAATATCATGTTTACTTCAGGAGCAGCGGGACGTGAGACCGCCGGAGAGAAATATCTGGACGACCGCTGGTCAGATTTATTTATATTTCTGATGAATGCTGATGATTTCTCCAACTCCTAAAAATGACCTTAATGACCCTGAATTACCTTTTTTATCAACATAATGAGGAAAAGTGATCAAAGAGTTTGTTTTCCTTCATAGTAAAGGTCATCTTCACCTGCATGAATATGAGAGGACGTTATTAGTCCGCTGGTAGCCGAGCAGCTGGTGAAGCGTGAATGAAGCAGCTGAACTAACGCTGATGAATGAACCATGAACATCTTCATGGTTCTGTTTAAGCATCTCAAAGAACTTGGATAAGGTCTGTGACAGATGGAGGCCTCAGTTTAATATTTAAATTAGTCAGCGCAGACTTAAAGAACCACCCCATGAGCTGTCCTCGAGCCTCGACCTCACAGGTTTGATTCCCACTGCTGCTGAACTCTGGGCCTCTTTGTTTGTTTGTTTCCCAGAAGTTGAGACTCCACGAGGGAAGCAGCTGATTGGTTGACCTGTTGGGGAGGTCAGGGGTCGAAGGCCATGGCGGGCCGACTCCTCCTCTTCCTGTTCATCTCTGTGACGCTCTGCCACGCCCACTTCCCCTCTAACCAGCGTCTGAAGCCCCGCCTCCAGAGAGACCGCCGCAACATCCGGCCGAACGTCATCCTCATCCTGACCGACGACCAGGACCAGGAGCTGGGTGACTGAAACTGCTATTAACTACGACTATTACTGATAATTAATTTACTACTAATGTTATTGTTACTGATAATTGATACTAATAATGCTTTTACTATTAATAACATTGATGCTATTCATGTTGGAACTCATAAAACATCATGAAAAAACATTTTCAATCTCTGAAATTCAAATGTGCTGATCTTTTAGCTAAGCCCCGCCCCCCTTAGTTACTGTTGCTACGCCTGTCAATCTTTCCGATCTAGAGCTGAAGCAGTTAACAATAATAATAGTAGCAGATTTAACGCTCATGCTAATGTTTGAAACAAGGCGTCCTTGTTTCAGACCCATGAAGAAGAAAGCAGCTAGCCAACATTAACCCCAGCAGTTGGTTCTCTTCATCTTATTTAATCTTACCGAACCAGGAAGTCTTTCATCTACAAAAACAACGGCGTTATTTGACTTCCCAGCTGACTCGTAAGAGTAACCGCCACAAAGGTTTTAAACGTGTTTGTTTGCTACATGTATGACATCAAAAGCAATGTTTTAGGAACGTTTTAGCTAGCCGTACAGCATCATAAAGCCTGTAATCAGACTGGGGGAGCTGATCAGGATAGAGCTGCTAGCGCTAGCATAAACTGTGGTACCATATAATCCAGGACCGGGTCCCACACAGCGGATGGTCCAGTCCTGAACGGGGCTATACTAATGTACTTAGCTAATGATATGCTAACTGTTGACCTTGAAGTAGCACTACGTCACTACTGGAGATAGTAAGCTAGTTAGCTGGACATGCTAACGTTCGAGCAGATTAACAAAGATGATAAAAGAAGACACAAGCCTCTACAGTACAAAGTAATAGCCTCTCTGTCTCCCCCTGTAGGCTCGATGCAGGCGATGAATAAGACTCGCCGCATCATGGAGGAGGGCGGGACTTCTTTTTCCAACGCCTTTGTGACCACGCCCATGTGCTGTCCGTCACGTTCAAGCATGCTCACTGGGAAGTAAGACAGACGTCCATCTGTACTGTTTTTTAAATGTGTAAACACCTAAATATCTCAAATTGTTTTTGTTTAGTGATGTTTTTAAAAATGGAAACCGTCAACATGAAGGCCGCACTAAATACACTCTCTGTCTGTCTCTCAGGTACGTCCACAACCACAACACCTACACCAACAACGAGAACTGTTCCTCGATGTCATGGCAACGGCAGCACGAGCCGCGGACCTTCGGGGTCTACCTCAACAACACTGGATACAGGACAGGTACGAGAGGATGGACGTCATGAGTCTCAACTATTAGTTTGTCAGAAGTGACAATGAGCCTCATTCATTCATGTTTTTCTTGTAATGTTTTCAAGTCATTTTCAAGTCTGTTAAAATGAGTCATAAAAACCCCAAAACAAGAAAATCACACTAACTCGAAGCTAACATGAAGCTAACACGAAGCTAACACGAAGCTAACACGGCCACTATGACATATATCTAGTAAATACTTTTACATTCATTTGACTCTTGATAATTTTGCCATAATGGCTTAAAAAGTAGATCATTTGCCAACAAATTGAATGTGATTTTAGTCATTTAGTTTCAACACTTTTCGATTTTGTACTTAATAATGACACAGCTTTCTGCTCTGTGTCTCCATCTGGTGATTAAAAAATGCCACAGTCCCAGCTTTTATTTTGAAAGTAGAGGGGTCTAACAGGATGACTGTTGACCTCCAGGTGAAACTGAACAGGTGACTCTCAGCTCTCAGTTTGAGTTTGTTCTCAGAGGATCAGAGACTCTGCTTCAAATCATCTGTTAGATTCTTTCCTCGCGCTCAGATCGCCTCAACGGTCAAATCTTTGTGTGTGTGTGTGTGTGTGTGTGTCCTCTCTCCAGCCTTCTTTGGGAAGTATCTGAACGAGTATAACGGCTCCTACGTCCCCTCTGGATGGAGGGAGTGGCTCGGTTTGGTGAAGAACAGCCGCTTCTACAACTACACACTGAGCCGCAACGGAGTCCGAGAGAAACATGGAGCTCAGTACCCACAGGCAGGGACACACACATAATACACACTGTACACACACTATACACACTGTACACACACATAATACACACACACTGTACACACTATACACACACTCACTGTACACACACACTGTACACACACATAATACACACTGTACACACTGTACACACACTATACACACTGTACACACACATAATACACACACACTGTACACACTATACACACACTCATAATACACACTGTACACACACACTATACACACTGTACACACACTATACACACTGTACACACACATAATACACACACTGTACACACTATTCACACACTCACTGTACACACACACTGTACACACATAATACACACTGTACACACACTATACACACTGTACACACACATAATACACACACACTGTACACACACTATACACACTGTACACACACACTGTATACACACTGTACACACTGTACGCACACTATACACACACTGTACACACACATAATACACACACTGTACACACTATACACACACACACACACACTGTACACTCACTGTACACACACTGTACACACACACATAATACACACTGTACACACACTTTACACACTGTACACACACATAATACACACACACACACACTGTATACACACTGTACACACTATACACACACACACACACACTGTACACTCACTGTACACACACATTACACACTGTACACACACATTACACACTCACTGTACACTCACTGTACACACACTGTACACACTATACACACTCACTGTACACACACTGTACACACACATAATACACACACACACACACACACACTGTACACACACTGTACACACTACGCACACACACACACACACACACACACACACACACACTGTACACTCACTGTACACACACTGTACACATTGTACACACACACTGTACACACTACACACACACACACACACACACACACTGTACATACTATACACACTCACTGTACACTCACTGTACACACACTGTACACACACATAATACACACACTCTGTACACACACTGTACACACTGCACACACACACACACACACACACACACACACACACACACACACTGTACACACTGCACACACACACACACACTGTACACACACTGTACACATTGTACACTCACTGTACACACTGTACACACACTGTACACACATATAATACACACACACACACACACACACACTCACTGTACACACTGTACACACACTGTAACACCTTATAACGGGGGGGGGGGCATTCACCCCCCTGCGTGCTGCAGTCAGTCAGTGGAGGTGAGATGTTCTTCTCATCACAGTAACTTTAAACTTCACTTCAAACAAAACATAAAAAGCAAATTGACAATTTTGAAAAATTTTAAATGTAGAATATTTGTATTTGTTGCTTTTTCTTGTTTTCTTTGAATTCTACATAAAAAATCTTTCCCCCTGCAGCTACTAAGACAGGGAATACAAACAATAATAATAATAATATTATTATTAATAATAATAATAATAATAATGATAATAATAATTCAGCCAAATGGTAATTGTTCTGCAGTCTCTTGGTATCTGTCAAATTAATATATGTCATAAAAGCAAGCAGGTTTCCTGGAAATAATAATGTCATTTTGGACGAATTATGGAGAAAAAATTGGTATTTCTTTGAAGGAAAATCTTTAATGTATTAAATTTTAAATTTGTTAAACCTGAGTAAATATTATTTTCTTAAGAATGTGTTATTGGAAATGTTATTCTCCATATATGAATATTGAATTGTGTGCTCCGACTGAAAGACCTTCTGGGTTTCACAAACGTATTAATTGAACTCTATTTTAACTGTAATTATATCGTTTTTTTACAGGAAACTTCTCGGAAATTATTAATAGACTTTTGACACGTCCCATAATCATTAACTCTGGGAAATACAAAAGCATTTGTTTCAGTCTGAAACATTTAAAAGCAGTCTGGAAGGTGAGAAGTGGACAGTGCTGAATAATAATGATGAGGCCGTCTGATAGTAAGTGTGTGTGTGTGTGTGTGTGTGTCTGCAGGACTACCTGACCGACCTGATCACGGCCGAGTCCATCAGGTACTTCCGCTCCTCCAAGCGGGTTTATCCTCACAGGCCGGTGCTGATGGTCCTGAGCCACGCGGCACCCCACGGACCCGAAGACTCGGCGCCGCAGTACAGCACCGCCTTCCCCAACGCATCGCAGCACATGTAGGCCCACACACACACACACACACACACACACACACACACACACACACACACACACACACACACACACACACACACACACACACGTACAATGAGACTAAGCCACTGTAATCCAGCTGAACAATGGAGCAGCTCTGCTCTGCACTGCAGGATAAATCCTGAAGCAGCACGACTAAAACGACACAATCCTCCCCGATATCTGTGTGTGTGTGTGTGTGTGTGTGTGTGTGTGTGTGTGTGTGTGTGTGTGTGTGTGTGTGTTAATGAATATATGAAGAAGAAATGACTTATTTCTCATTTCAACTTGACATTTTTGAAAACGCGAGAGTCCGACTCGGGTGTTAAAGTGTGTCTGTCTGTGTATGTGCTGACAGACAGGTCAGACAGACAGGTTGAACAGACAGACAGGTAGGTCAGATTTAAACTTTGAACAGGACAGAAAGTGACCGTCACTGCACAACATCCCGAGAACAGAAAGATTTAATGTTTCATTGCTGTTTGGACTGTTGGTCAGAGGAACAATCAGCTCCGTCTGTCGGAGGAAGAACCTCATTCTGTCGAAGGTTCTGTTTCAGCTTCAGCTTTTCCCCAAAACAATAAAGCAGGAATTTATTAAACAAAGTCAGAAACACAAAAAAGTGCAGACGTGCAGTCAAATCAGTGTGTCTCCTGAAAAACAAACAAATCATTGACAATAATAATAATCGTCTCTATGTTTAGTCACATTTTCAGGTTGGAATTTGTACCTCAAACCTCATTGTTACAGACAATAATGTTAAAGTGGCAGCTGTGAAAGCCACCGTTCAGCTGCTGAGCAGCATGTTGATCTCATGTTGACCAGCAGACTGACCGTCGGTCCAAAGGGTCTCCTGGTGGATCTGAACCCAGGACCTTCTTGCTGTGAGGTGGCACCACATTCACCAGCAGCATGTTTAAATACGCAGCCTGTTCACACGTCCTCACCTCCTGAGCTGAGTCAGGCTGCACTGAAGGTCTCCAGCCTGATGCTGCTGAGGAGGTGTTTGTTCTGACTGAAGCAGATGTTTCCAGCTGTCCAGTCAGGAGGAAGCAGAGCTGCAGCGTTTAGGGTTATTTCTGTCCCGACGCAGAAATTTAATTATGTAGCTGCGGAGGAGAGAGGAGGAGAGAGGAGGAGAGAGGAGAGAGGAGGGAGGAGGAGAGAGGAGGAGAGAGGAGGGAGGAGGAGAGAGGAGGAGGGAGGAGGAGAGAGGAGGAGAGAGGAGGAGGGAGGAGGAGAGAGGAGGAGGGAGGAGGAGGGAGGAGGAGGGAGGAGGAGAGGAGAGGAGGAGGGAGGAGGAGGAGGGAGGAGGAGAGAGGAGGAGAGAGGAGGAGGGAGGAGGAGGGAGGAGGAGAGGAGAGGAGGAGGGAGGAGGAGGAGAGAGGAGGAGAGAGGAGGAGGGAGGAGGAGGGAGGAGAGAGGAGGAGGGAGGAGGAGGGAGGAGGGAGGAGGAGGGAGGAGGAGGAGAGAGGAGGAGAGAGGAGGAGGGAGGAGGAGGGAGGAGGAGGGAGGAGGAGAGAGGAGGAGGGAGGAGGAGAGGGGAGGAGGAGGGAGGAGGGAGGAGGAGAGAGGAGGAGAGAGGAGGAGAGAGGAGAGGAGTAAATGAGTTGGCTGATGGAGTCATTCATTATCCACACTGAACACACTGTAGGAACATCCTCTGTTGCTAACACAGCGGGCGGGAGGAGAGTGTGTGTGTGTGTGTGTGTGTGTGTGTGTGTGTGTGTGTGTGTGTGTGTGTGTGTGTGTGTGTGTGTGTGTGTGTGTGTGTGTGTGTGTAGTAAGTAACGAGCAGGAGCATCTGCTGTCATTACTCCACACACAGCTTGATGTGTCCTACTGCCTCCAAATACATGTCATTATACTGAGCTACACACACACAGACACACACACACACACACAGACACACACACACACACACACACACACACACACACACACACACACACTGCAGGTACACACACACACACACTGCAGGTATCATTTCTAACACTGAAGTTCAGGTTGAGCACCAATCAGAGGACTCTGTAGTTTCCAGCCTGTTTATTAAGGACAGTAAATGGTGAGTCTCAAAATGACTTCCTTGATCATATTTCATCTTCCTCACCTCAGCACCTTTCTCCTTTTATCTTCCTCTCTCCTCCTCCTCCTCCTCAGCACTCCCAGTTATAACTACGCTCCCAACCAGGACAAGCACTGGATCATGCGCTACACCGGCCCCATGAAGCCCATTCACATGGAGTTCACCAACGTGCTGCAGAGGAAACGACTGCAGACGCTTCTGTCTGTGGACGACAG
>NW_027261237.1:10000-11705 GCF_043641665.1 Enoplosus armatus | reverse complement strand
GGCTTAATCTTTGAGACAAGCATATGCTACTGGCAGGATCAACCAGGTAGCCCTCGGACACGGGTCGGCGCGGGGACGCCCGCCCGACCGTGCGCTGGGGTGTGCGGGGGCCCCGCCAACATGTTGGCGGGGCGAAGCGAGGCAACAGTGGAGGGGCCGGAGAGCTGTGCTCTGCTCTGCCCCTCCTCCAGAGGCCCCACGGGTGGGGCGCTCTGCGTGAGGGTTTGAGAAACATCATGCTTGCCGGAGGCCCGTTGCGTATGCTGGGAGCGATGGGGTGGCATCCCGGGGGACGTAGCAGCCACCACCGCCCGGCGCGCACACGGGCCGCCGTGGAAAGGCAACTGGGGCAGACGGGGCGTCTCGGTCTCGCTTCATATCGTTCGGCCAGGGAGGAGCGCAGGGGGGGGGGGGGGTGGGGGGACCCACCCCCTCAGCGCACACCCTCCCAGCCATAGAGGCGAACCCGCAGGCCGGAGGAACCAGCCACCCGAACACCAGCGCTAGGCTGGCCGGCGGAGGCCCTCCGATGGCGGGTCACGGATGCCAATCGGTCAGTGTGGGTGTATTTGTGTGTGACAACCAGAGTCTGGGGCCGGGAAAACACCTGATTTGCAGCCCCCCCAGGTGGGGCAACAGGTCCAGAGTGTCACCGGTACTTTTCTCTGGAAGCCTACGTTTCCGAAAACTGGGTTTCTGAAATCGTGCGAAGACTGTTTTTCAAAACCACCCTAAAGCGATAGAGTGAAGAGAAGGGGCAAGTTAATGGGTAACCTTCAATGGATGGGCCCCTTTCTCACGGTGGAAAGACTTAGAAAAAAAACACACTGAGATTTAGTAGTCCTGGTACTCCACTTTTTTCAGAGAGGTGGTCCTGGTACTCCGCTGTTTTCAGAGAGGTGGTCCTGGTACTCCAACCCCATGTTGTGCTGGTGCTCTGTGTGGCCCCGCTGGTCCCACAGCTTGCCCTGGATGTGACTCTGTGTGTTGGGGGGGGGGGGGCCGGGGGGCCGGGGGGGCCCGGGGGGGGGGGGGGGATCACTCCAACAGACAACCCTGGTTCCCCACCCCTCCAGGACAGGCGCCTAGTAGTGTCACATGTTAAGCCCAGAGAGGTCCACTCGACCTCGGGGGGGGGGGGGGGGGGGGGGCTTTCTGACCAACCACACCCCCCCCCCCCTCAAAAAAAAAAAAAAAAAAAAAAAAAAAAAAAAAGCCTCCAGACCTCTGTGTGGCCCCCATGTTTGCCCAGGATGAGACTCTCTGTGTGGGGGGGACTCTCCCCCTGACACCCCTGGTCCCACAACTCCTCCAGGACAGGAGCCTGGTAGTGTCACATGTCAAGCCCAGAGAAGTCCACTCGACCTCTGGGGGGGCTTTCTGACACACACCCCCCACCCCTCTGGAGGCCTATGTTTCTGAAAACTGGGTTTCTGAAATCGTGCGAACACTGTTTTTCAAAACCACCCTAAAGCGATAGAGTGCAGAGAAGGGGAAGGTTAATGGGTAACCTTCAATGGATGAGCCCCTTTCTCACGGTGAAAACACTTAGAAAAAAAACCACACTGAGATTTAGTAGTCCTGGTACTCTGCTGTTTTCAGAGAGGTGGTCCTGGTACTCCAACCCCAGGCCTGTCTGGTGCTCTGTGTGGCCCCGCTGGTCCCACAGCTTGCCCAGGATGAGACTCTGTGTGTTGGGGAGGGG
>NW_027261235.1:0-13498 GCF_043641665.1 Enoplosus armatus | reverse complement strand
CATGAGAAACACGGATTGCAACGAATTGATTTTCATAGATATCTGCAGCTACGCTCCTACATCAATTGCGAATGTAAAATGACAGGCCTCTCAGGTGTTGAATCAGAATTTTTCCACATCCTGAAAAATGCCTTGACAATGACCCCACCCACCTCCATTTCTAAATTGTACACAGCTATATGCCATGCCTCCAAGAACAATACTCTTTACATAAAAGTTAAATGGGAAAAGGAGACTGGGATGAAGATCTCTGAGGAGACTTGGGGTAACGTATGGACATTTCAATGGTCAACATCCAATTCCATGGCCTGGAGGGTTGCCGGAAGAACATCATCAGATATTTTAGGACACCACAACAGGAAAAATATAAAGGCACCAACTTGTCATGTTGGAGGCAATGTGGAACGACGGTAGCTAACCACTACCATATCTTTTGGGACTGCCCCAAACTTAAAGGGTTCTGGAAGGATATTCAATCTTCATTAAGCACAGTCTTTAATACCCAAATACCTCTCAATTTTGAGGCCTTATACGTAGGTCATGTTACTTTTTTGAAATACAGGCAAGAGATTAAGCTATTGCAATTGCTTTTGATGGCAAGTAAAAAGACCATTACTAGGAGATGGCTAACCCAGACACTACCTACTCTAGATGACTGGTTTGGAACCATCCTGGAGGTTTTTAGGATGGAAAAATTGACCTTTCAATTGAGAATTCAGCAAGACAAGTTCTACCAAATCTGGAATAAATGGATTTTGTTTATTACCCCAATGAGAGCAGATTTTTTGTGATCTTACTGGTTTTTGTTTGTGTGGTTAATTACTATTATTATTTTTCTACTTTTTGCGGCAGCAGCTGTGGGTTGACCATCTGGTTCTTGTTGTTGTTCACCGTTCTTGTGAACTATTCATCTCATAAAATTTAAGTTGTATCAAAATTTTGTTACAAAGCTGTACTTGCCATTCACCGGTACAGGTTTTAAGAATAAGTTTGATGTTTCCCAGGAATGCAAGTTACCAGGACTTAAACAAAAAAATGGAAAGACTTTAATCTGTATCATCTTTTATCTTGTTATAATGTGCAATTTCTCTGTCTTTTCCAAATAAAGAAAGAATCTCAAAAAAAAAAATATAAACAGGGAGTTGTCTAATGTCGTCAAGGAAGCCAACATTACGTTACCTGATGATCAGCATGTTGACTCAGAAAATCCTCAGGCTCCTGCTGCGACATTTCGTTTGGGGTTGACGGTTTTGACTTCACTGCTGGTCCCGTGAGAAACTCAAATCGGTTCTTCACGTTTGTGTTACGTGGCACGGGTTAGGACATTGAGAGGCATTATAGTGTGGTTATGTGCACCAAATCGGACTGGGCTTCTTGCTCGATAGCCGTGCATAATTTATGCAAACGCAATGCTCTGTTTACGTGAACTCACGGAGTCCGACTCCGTGCACGCGCTCATCTCGACTCGATGGATTTATGAGCTTGATGACAAGTGTGTATTTTGTATTGGATTGATATACTGCAATTCTGGTCATGTGAACAAGCAATTAGCATTCCTAGTTATATCTGGCATGACAAAATACTGTATTACCAAGTTTGTATTGCAGAATCTTCAGTTTATGGGGTAGAGGGTGCTCAAATTGGATTGATTGAAGATGTAGTTTAAGTACAATTTGCTTGTTTTTATCAAAATTTAAGTTGATTGCAGTTCAAGGTGGCACAATCCTATCAGATGTTGTCATTTTGTCACGAAGAACACTGGTATTTCATGATTATTACCATAAGTACCACCATGTTGCAGGCATTGTGGTTACAAGTTTCACTCCAATTTTATTGTTGCCTGTATGACTAGCAATCCGTTGAGCTGTCTAGGGTTATCATTCAGATAAGGTGTCACAACCTTTCATTGCAGGGGAACTTGGGATCCATGGCAGATGGGCATTGTAAAAAAACGTATCTTGAGTCAGAAGGCTAGCTTGTCCCAATTGTGACCTTAATATGATGATTTTTTTTTCCCTGCCAGATTGAGGAGAAATTAAATGGACATCCAAACAGGGGCCAATAATGGATGAGCTGGATGATGTCACAGTATCAATTTCAAATGGTATGTCATGTGTAGGTATGAATAAATTTCCATTACTGTGATTTGTCCGCTCATTAAAATAACTGTATGCTGACACTGATTTCAAAAAGAAGTATTTTACTAATTTGAGACAAAATGTCTAAACTGAATTACATTTACAATTAATTCTGAAACTTGGTTTGACTTGTCAAGTTGAATTAAATTCATCAGTTAAAAAATGTAGCTTTGTTAATGATTGGACTGTCTTCATAGCTGCCAACATCGATGAAGCCTTGCTTCACACCCTCAGTCGTGATGATTTGTGAGACCTTATTAGTGTAGATGTGATTGGTTACCTACTTTGCTCTGAAAACATCTAGCGTAACACTTTTTTTTTTTCTTTTTTCCTAATTGGGTCTTTTGTTTCTCTCTTGTTCATAATGTTTGGATCTGGTTTCCTCTCGGCTGAGAATTTCACCGTACCAGACAAGGCTGGCCTGAATGAAGCCAGGAACTGTGTCTTCACCAGGAGGAACATCTCCAATCTGTCCCCAGACATCCACTCCTTTGGTGAAAAGCAGCCCAAAGAGGACCCGACTGCTTCCTGCTCCTCCACAATATGTTGTCCATACTAGACATGGGCAAACCCCGGCCCGCAGGCCACATCCGGCCCGCTGCGTGTCTCTGTCCGGCCCGCGTGAAGCCAGTCATAACCCCCCAACACCGCACCCCCCAACGAAACTTTGTCGGCACGTAACTTTGCCGAGTTAGCGTAGCGCAATAGCGATAGCGTGCTTCCCGCTACCCCCCCGTCAACGAAAAAAATGTCGGTGTAGGTATAGAATTAGTCCGGGTGCAGAATCGTTCCGGGCGTAGTGACTGCCCGATACAGCAACTCCATTGGGACATACCTCTACATCGCGGTCGAACGTGATATATGGATAGATCACGGTCAAAACGCTATTTCGCGGGTGATAGATAGATAGATATAGAGACATATAGATAGATAGATAGTGTGTGTTGAATACATAAATTCGTCACTTTACATATATATATATATGTAAAGAGAGAGAGAGCGAGAGAGAGAGAATTTCGTGTATACGACATAATACAAACAAAGTACTGTAAATACGCCAGGGATTGACAGAAAAAAAAGATAACCTTAATCAACCGATGTAGTTTGTCCTAATAGAGTTGCCGTATGTGACGTTGTTGGCATTCGCCCACCGGACAGAGGCGACTGCCAATTACGTCACATACGGCAACTCTATAAACGTACCGCGATCTGCGATCCACCATTCTGCACCTGGACTACTTCTGTACCTACCTCGCACCCCCCCACCCCCCCTTCCGTGGCCCGCCGACTCGATGCAGGTCTGTCATGTGGCCCATTGCTAAAAAAGTTTGCCCACCCTCTATACAGACAGTGAGTTGGAGCAAGCTCGTAAGCACTACTTCCAGATGGCCCGCACTGCCAGTGAGGGGAAATGTGTCATGTTCAAAGAGCTGAGATGCAGGCTGGTGAGAAACACTGTCACCAGCATGATTTCTATCTTGAGAGCCAGTCAGCAAGGAGAGGGGGTCCGGTACCCTTCTAAGCATGAAGTCACTGCAATGGCTAAAAGACTAGTGGAGTATTATCCCATGCTGAAGGATTAAGACAAAACAATGAAACATGTAAGTGATTATATTATTTTGCGCATTTAGATTTTGAAGTGTGTGGTTGTTTTTTGGCTGATACTTTTTTTTCTCTGTGCATGTTCACTTTCCATCTTTATTTGTTCTTTCAATGAGTGAAATTTTATTTACCACAGGCGAGCACTTACAAGAATCTTCACAAGAGGCTTCAGAATGTGAAGTCCCCACAAAAGAGGCAGGGGCACCACACCAGAGAGGGGCCACAAGAAGAAAAGGCGTTGCATTGACTTCTCAGCAAGTGACCAAGAAGAAGATCATGATGCAGACTCAATTGGTGGATCAACAATTGTTTTGTGTCACACACCAGGGACCAGTTCTGATAATGGCCACACTTCACGTAAGTAGAAACATGTACATTTTAATAATAATGATAATGTATGAAAGCCAGGCAATGTTATGATAGTTTTGGATATCATGATATATCACAGGCATTTTTACATTTGAATTCTCATTTGATATATTTTGATGCTCCAAACAATTTCATCCATTTGACTGATTTACTGATTTGTCTCCTCCATTTCATCAGCCAAAGATGGTCTGACAGCACAGGCCAGACATTATCAGACCCTGCAGGAGCTGTACAAGAAACCAAAACCCAACCAAGATGCTGTCTCCCAAATTCTTGACCTGCAGTTTCAAGCAAGAAGATCCTTCATTGATAGTGATGTTCTGAAAGAACAGGACAAGGCCAACAAAGATCCTGGATGCATATCCATGTGTCAAGGATCTTTATCGTGTAAGTGATTAACTTGTTTTGGTTTATTATGAAAAGCAAGCATCGTTGCAGATTTTAACACTGACTTGCATTATAGGCGATGAATGAACTGCGGCGCATCCTGGATAAGGGCAACAGAAAATTCATTGATGAACTAAAAAAGAGATAGGAAGACTTCTGCACCAAGGTGCAATTTTATGGTGTTTGGAAAAAAAAAAGTGATGAAGCCACGCATAACGCTGGATGTAGGTGAGTCATTTTGCTCTGTCTCTAATTGACTGTGTAGCTGTTTCCTTGGACATAGGATGGTTTATGTTGCGCTGAATGAATAGATGCAGAATGGTAATACTCTTCATGGTAAAAAAAATACGATTTTTTTTTGTGATCAACACAAACCAAATAAGACTCATTTTTAGGAAGACTAACTGAACTCAAAGTTGATTTGTTCTATTCTAGTGGAATATTCCATCACGCTGCTCAGGGCACTCCCCACACTCTTTCCTTCAAGTCCACTGCTGAAGAAGCTGGGACATGCCAGTGAGGCACTGCTTCATGTCATTCAGGTGAAAGTTTGTTGGCATTTTCTCACATTCAACGCTTCATAGTTCCATGCATGGATGTGGCGTTTCCTTCTTCTTTTTCTTTAGCCAACAGAAGATCCCACAATGTACTCGCAGAAGAGGTCTCTCTGCATCCCTGTGTTGCTGTTTGATGGGACCCGCTGTCTCGTCTGTCTCGGAGCCACTCCCGCCACCACGCTTGCCAAGGAAGACTTGAGTGACGGTCTGCTTTATCTGATGGGTTACTGCTACGCCCTGCACCTCACATATCCAAAAGTGTGTGGCAACCCTTCTCTCTGTCATTCAGACAGAAGTGCTACAGGACACTATCCATGAGCGAGACACCACAGACTCATACAAAAAAGACCATGGCAGAATGGAAAGATTTTATTGGGGAGTAGAGCTGTGTACTAGGCATAGGTAGTGATACACTCCCCTGGTAGTTGTAACTTGAGGGTGGGTGGGAGTCTGTTGGAACAAACATGTTATCAGTGGTGATAGGAACACAACACTATATGCTGTCCCCATACTGTTTTTTTTTTTGTTGTGTAACTGAGTGTCAGGGAATCTGAATCAATGTTCAATAATGATGACGGTGAATATTGTAACAACACAACATTACTTGCGTTCTAGAAATGATTGCTTGAGATTGTTTTAAGATGCAATGCCTTAGTGATGTTTTTATTACAAGGCAGTGAAGGCACTGTCAGCAATTTAAGTGAATAAATAGTTGTTGACAATATTAATTCTGTTTGCTTAATTATTATTTTTTTGGGTGGAGTGGGCGCAGGGGGGGTGGATGCTTTGTCTCATTTTGAGAAAAAAAAAGCTAATATTGTGAACACTTGAATTAAGAAGAATTGCACTGTTAGTAGCTCTGGTTTTAAAATCTTTTCATTCAAATTAAGAAAGAAGCAAACGTGAAAAAAGAATTGAGAAGCTAGTATCAAGTTTATTTGACTTAGTACAGTCCTTGGAATGAGTGCTTTACTGTTTATTTCAAGAGTTTTTCCATTCTTCAAATGCCTAGATATATCATCTTATTTTAAGAAATCTTACCAAGTCTAAATATCTTACTGCACTGGCAGATAATTTGACTTGTTTCTAGCCTGTTCTTTCTCAAATTAAGTGTTTATTTCTTATATATAGGTGGTCAATTTTTGCAGTGTGTGGACTCCGAGGGGAGCTCTAGAATTGGCTCATTCAACCGACCAACTAGCCAATCAGCAGCGGCGTCACAGTTTAAAGGCCCCCCTCCTTCCTTGTTCTCTCTCTCACTTTGACTTTGGCACTGGACAGCCAGGTTTGTGGAGGGAAGGCTGGAACAAGGTAAGGACGGGGTACCCCATACATTCATGCACGTATAGTCACTAAGTCTTAAACTCACCAGGTTATATCGCTTATCGCTAACCCTAATGCCATACAAGTCTATGAGGGTCAAAGGTCAACTTTGTCCTAGGGACATGGGGCCACTTTCAGGTTCATCAGGATCCTCCAGGACACACCCACACCAAATTTGGGGCTTCTAGCCCATGAGGAACCCCGAAACCCTCACTCTAATTCCAGCCTTATCGCTAACCCTAATGCCATACAAGTCTATGAGGGTCAAAGGTCAACTTTGTCCTAGGGACATCAAGTGTTTTTTCATGAATCATTCATAAATGTTAAGAGTTTGCTTTGTGGAGAATTCACAATAAAAATACATTGACAACCCCGAAACCCTCACTCTAATTCCAGCCTTATCGCTAACCCTAATGCAGTGCAAGTCTATGAAGGTCAAAGCTCAACTTTGTCCGAGAGACATCAAATGTTTTTTCATGAATCATTCATAAATGTTAAGAGTTTGCTTTGTGGAGAATTCACAATAAAAATACATTGACACTGTCAAAGTTGGACTCAAGCACTATTATTGAACTATACTGTGTTTTTTGAGTGATCTGAAGCTTTTGACAAGCGCAGCGCAAAGGAGGCCCATTTGATTTGTTATTTCCATGGGGCCCAAAATTCCTGGCGGCGCCCCTGAGCGGGCATCTCCAGCACTGAGGCAGTGGAGCTGCCGGCCACGAGTGAAGAATTAACCAGTCCATTGAAACCATTTGTTTGTTTGTTTGGTCTAGTGCATGGGGTGTTCCGCCATGTTAAGAAGGTCACTGAATGATTTGTCTATATCTGCCATCACTGAACTAAGATAGGGATTAAACAGAATCCCAATTACCTTAGTTATATGGTAAGTTTTACTGGACATTATTCAAACCCTTAACCTCTGAGTTGGACAGATAAGATTGGGTATCATGTTCAATAACCTCTGAATACTCCAACCCAGACATCAGTCTATTCTTCCATGTTTAATGAACAAACTCAATAGTTTTGTTTGTTTATATAAACCACCCCTGAACTGGAGATTAAAGTCACATCATTAGTATTTAATTATTATTGAGTCTATATTCTTAAATATTAATCAAGTCTTTTGTTCAATCAATGTATAAAAGTAAAGTGAGTTTTTAAATGGAGTCAGATTAAATTAACTATGATGTACTTTACTTTGAAATCCTCATCTTAAAGGTCACCTATTATACTAATTTTCGGGCTTTTGTATTTGATATCTTGCCCCTCCAGAGCAGCAACGCACGATTTTCCGCACTAAAAGATTTGCGTATCTCGCAGCTCGTTTCCTCGTATTTACTGCATCCCGCGAAAACGCTCTGTTGTACTTCACCCCACCCCAAGCCTTGCCGGTGTACGCCCCCACCCGGGGTCACACTCTTTGTCGCTGCTGAGCCTCACTTCCTCAGTTTGCCGGTGCGGGATTGAAGAGTAAACGGCAAACTTTACGAAACAGGCACAACTTAAACACTTACCGTCGTGAAGGCTTCACCCTTTAGCAGCTATTTAGCGGTTAATCCAGCTTCGTACGGACCCAGCGCGGGCTGATTTACTGCCGCAAGGCGGACCAAAGGTCCCTGGACGTTTTTTGTGCCTTCCGTGTCCCAGGAAATATATTTTACTTTGTGTACTGACCGTGTTTTTGTTTTGTATTTTTGCAAGACATTTTAATAGGGCTTAGAATGATTTGGTTTCATACTGTTGACTTGTATCAAAACACTGTCCGAGCAGAGAAAATATGTACGCTGAAACGATCACTTCAGTCATAGAGTCGTTTATTATTAGACAAGAATATCTGCACAACTTACGTCCACACCAAGCACAAAGCAGGAAGAGCTCTATACAACCGATGTTACCATGCTGACAGCGTGAACATCGCTATAAGGAGTGAAACTTGTGAGTCAAAATCGCTGCCTCTTCAGTTTCGCTGCTAGCGAACACAACACACATAACAAGCAGAGCACGGAGTTAGCGGTGGTGGCTAACAGTTCATCAACACGATTCAGCGGTTGTACGTGCAAGTAGTCTTAAAACGAATGTTGCTTGAGGTCACAATACACTCACAGTCCTCATACATGTTTTCAAATATTGCCGTGGCTGACTCTTCTCTCGTCGTCCACCAGGGGGCCGAGTCGAGCCCGTCTCACTCCCGTTGCCGACCGGACGAGAGGGGTCTGGCTGCAGACCGGTGTTCCATCGCATCCGCATTAGGCTGAACAAACCTCCAACATTTTCTCTGTTCGTTCCACTCCGGCGGTTGTGGTCCTTGGTGCTTCGGTAGTCGCTCGGTATTTTTTATTTTATATTTTTTAATTTCCCTGACACCGAAAAAACATTTTCTTGGAGCAGCGCATTGCGGAATCACTTCCGGGGAAGAGCGGGGGAGGGCGGAACCAGTCCGAGAGTGTGCCGGAGGTTGGCCATGAAAAGAGATCCGGCACACAATGGCGTCATTCCGTGCCCAGTGTTGAAAAAATCTCCGTGAACAGAGCGTTTAGAACCATGCCCAACAATTTGCAGGGCTCACGTCCAAACGCATGAACGTCATTATTTGACGAAATCGAGATCGTTTGACGATAGGGTTCAACATTGTAACAGTTTTTAAAGCTCAGAAAAGTGGAAAAGCATCATAGGTGCCCTTTAAATCTACCTCATTGGGCTGCCGTTACAATGGGTGTTGGACCTGCGCTTTGTCTGTCAGGTTATAGAAGGCTTATGTAGAACATTTTACCTGTGTTTGTCTGCCAGGCTGTAGACGGACTGGTTTTACGCTTGACCGCGTGCAAACATGTGTTTTTCATTTTTTTCAAATTAAACATTATAAATAATACACAATGACTGGATAGTTGTATCCACCTTATTCGCATCTACAAATACACTAAAAAACGTGTATTTCTTTTATTTCAAGGCAATTCAACTGTAGCTTTAAAGTTAAAAAATAGCTTCAATAAAAAGGAGACACGAAAACCTTGACATTTATGAGTAAAATGAATCTTAGAGAAAGAGCAATATTAATATTATATTAATATTTGCAGTTTTTGTATTTAACACAGGCTGTCTCCTGATATTGTACCCTGATATTTAGAGTAAACAGTACTTATATGTACCTTTCGCTGCTTGGGATCATATATGTACCTTTTTGTCCCACAAAAGGGTACATACAGCAACCTTGAGGACCAATAATTAGACCAAGGGGGTACATTAGTGTAGATTGTACCTTGGGGGACAGAAATGGACCTGTACTGTACCCCTATTTCTGAGAGTGTTAGGTGCTCTGAACGGGAACACTGTCTGTGGTGTGGATTTTTAATTGTAAAACCGGGAAGGCATCCGATATCTTCCTCCTCACGTGCAAACACATCCGGTTCCTCATAGAGCATCTGCCGTACAACTTCTTGGTCATGCTGAGAGAGATGGTCCTGATTGACGTTTGGGTGCCATTTTGTTGGTGAGCTGTAAGAAGCTGTTTGGCTTTCTTTTTTGTTACTGCTTTTGCTATCGGTTGAGTATGCATTAGCGGGTTTTTTCGTTGTGTGGGTTTTTTGTCTCATAAGGAGTTACTTCTTAGGTTTCGATTCCACCTTTTAAAAAAAAATCCTCAATTTGACCGCTAGATGGCTGTGCTTATCCCAAATATATTCAACGTAAAATTCAGCGAATTATTATGTCTATGATGAGGTGGATTTTTTGACTAAATTATACAGTAGAAATGATGTGAGGTATCATTGGGATAGCATGGGAGCTCTACTATCACAATCAGTTGACATATTTCACGGGAAATCATTTTTGGCCTTTTGGGGGACTCCAAAATGGAAAACTTTATTACTGACATCACAGTATTTTTCCAGTTTTTTCAGGTGGGTTATTTCCAAAATTATACAGTAGAAATGGACATGTGAGGCGTCATTTGTAAAGCATGAGAGCTCAACTTTTATAATCAGATGACATATTTCACGGGAAATCATTTTTGGCCTTTTGGGGGGGACTCCAAATTGACGACTTTACGATCGTTTTCATTTTTCAGGTGGATTATTTCAAAAACTATACAGTACACATGGACATGTGCACTGTATAGTTAGAGTGTATAGTACTGTAAGTTTGGAACCCCACCCCTACTGGGTGTCAGGGAAACACCAATGACCGTTCCTCTCCTACTTTCACCAGTACCTCCCTCCCCTTGCTCCTCATCTTTCTCTTCCTAGTCCTCCTCGTCCTCCTTCTCCTCCAACTGCAAGGGCCAACCAGATAGTGTAATTAATTGATAAAGTGAGTGATTTGTTCAGAATATGTTAACAACACAATAAGATTTCAATCAAAATAAAGCATTTACTTGACTTTATTGACTTTGCCATTGCCAAGGACAAGTGTGGGCTAAGACATAATGCAGCAATTTCAGCCTTTGGGGTATTCTGGGCCTGTTTTGAGGGTGCTCGTAGAAATATTGCCTGAGCAATCATAAAAAAAACTGCATCATCCAAAAAAATATTTGATTTTAGGATTAAAATAAGACAGCAATATTTATAATTAACAAATTCACTTCAGAAAGGGGACATTGATATGTTTTCCAATGAAATTTACAATGATATCTCACATGTCCATTTCTACTGTGGAATCTGGTAGGAGAAAAGCTCAGCACACCCGTCCACACAGGTACGTAGGAGGAGGTTGCCGACCTTGGATCTCCAAATAATAAGAGAAACTCCAGCTCAACGTGTTGCGCTTTACCAATTTAATGTGCAAATGTTTTGGCCCGTGGGACCTTCATCAAGCATGAAAAAGTAACTGTGCTTTGGCAATATATAATGCGATCGGTTGTGCAGGATGACCAATCATGGATCTGGCAGACTTGATCACTGGATGAGAATCACCTGTCTGAGAAGAATAGAAAGGATACATTAGAATGAAAAATACAGTGATGTCAATGGCAAAGTTGTCAACTTTGGAGTCCCCCCAAAAGGCCAAAAATGATTTCCCATAAAATATGTTGATGTGATAGTAGAGCTCCTATGCTTTACAATGACATCTCACATGTACATTTCTACTATATAGTTTTGAAATAATCCACCTGAAAAAATTAAAACTATCATAATGTAAATGGCAAAGTTGTCTACTTTGGAGTCCCCCCAAAAGGCCAACAATGACTTCCTGTGAAATATGTCAACTGACTGTGAAAGGAGAGTTTCCATGCTTTACAATGATACCTCACATGTCCATTTCTACTGTATAATTTTGGAAAAAAACATCCACCTCAACATAGACATAATGATTCGCTGAATTTTATAGTTTGAAAAGTGTTGGGATTAGCACAGCCATCTAGCGGTGAAATTGCGGATTTTTTTTTTTTTTTTAAGTTGGAATCGAAACCTAAGAAGCAACGCGGAAGCACCGTGGCGAATGTGGTGCCAACTTCAGCGTCGTCTTGTTTCTGTGGCGTGGATCATTTGGGTGGTTGATTTGTGCTTTATGTGTTTGCTGCTGCAGTGACACCATTATGCCGCTAGATGGGGACACAGACCGTGTGATGAATATCAGTTGCTGATTGATCACAATCCTCCTTTGGTCTGAGATGGAGGGGCACTGTGCGTATTCTGTTGCTTGTTGTACACTTGTAACTGGTGTATTGTCAGTCACATTTGAATCTTTGTTTTGCTTTGTTTGTTCCTCTAGACTCATGTGTTTGAATGAGTGTTCAAGTGTACAGCTATGTACAGTTGCGTGCAGCTGTTTTCTTGCATAGATACTTTAATTCAGCTCAGAAAAAGGGAGAATGAAGTTCTTTAAGAGTAAGGGAGCACAGAAATCACTCCTGCTGCTTCTTAGAAACCTCTCAACTCAGCGAGAAAAGCCCGTGACGGAAAAAAAAAGAAAAAAAAGAACAAGAAGTCTAAGTGTTTGAATGAGTTTTCATGTTAAAATCTGGATGCAGGTGTTTTCTTGTACAAGAGCCAAAACTCTGCTCGTGAACACAAGAACAGATGTTTTCCAGCAGTTTTGCAACACAGAATGAATGGAATCTGATAGAACAGCAGGAAGGACAAGAAGGGCACCAATCGGTGGGTGGCGAGGGTACTCCGGGATTTGCATAATTCAAGAAAGGGGCAAAGCTAAATGGCACAGAAGGAGGAGGAGAGACGGCCGCGTGGCCGTAACACACTGCTGATGCCTGCAGAGTGCACAGTTCAGCGAGAGAAGCACTTTGCTTCAATGAGAAAAAATGACGTCCCACAGTGTTGAATGAGTTTTCATGTTAAAGTTTAATTGCATGTGTGTCCTTATGGGGGAGCCTAAAGGTGTACTCAGGGGGAAGGGGAGAGATGTTTCCTAGCCGTATTCCAGCAGAGAATGAAACTTGCACCGTTTATGCTGGCAATGCGCTCAGCTCAGCGAGGGAAGCACAATGCGGCAATAAAAAAAAAAGACATCTCACTGTGTTCAATGAGTTTTCATGTTAAAGTCTGAATGCAGGTGTTTTCTTGCACAAATTCCTGGATGCACGAATTCAGTGCCCTGACCCCTGACTCCTACCCCCCAACCCCCCTCCGCGCACACACACACACACACTCACACACACACACACACACACACAAACACACACACACACACAGACTGATTAAATTAGTGAACTTTTGAAATTTTTAATTTTTGCAATGTTTTTTTCTTTTTTAATAAAAGTATTCCAATCCAGTCATTGATGAAACAAAACCTCTGCTTTGTGCATTTGCTGATGTGCTGTGCGGTGACACCACTATGCCTATAGATGGGGACACAGACCGTGTGATGAATATCATATCTGTTGATGATTGATCACAGTCCTCTGTTGGTCTGAGATGGAGGGGCACTGAGCATATTCCGTTGCTTGATGTAAAGAGAGGGGGTAGAAAGTTTTCTTTTAAAAGAAAGTCGGTGGTTGAAAGTTTTATTTTGGAAAGATTATTTTTATGAGGTTGTTGTTTGCAGAGTGGTTTCATTTGTGTTGGAGATTGTATTTGAACATTTTCTGTTGGCTGCTCACTTTAAGGTACACAGTAAAAAAAAAAAAAAAATGCAGTGTCAATGTTTCAGAGTTAACCTATTTTAACC
>NW_027261234.1:0-15016 GCF_043641665.1 Enoplosus armatus | reverse complement strand
CTTACTCATTTCTTTCTCTCTCTTCAGTTCCTCTTGAGCCTGAAGACAGCGGTAAACAGGACGTCAGCATGTCAGCAACACCAGTTTACTCTGAGCTGTGGTTCATCTTGCTGTTAGCCCTGCTGGGTCTATTTCTGCTGGCCTTACTGCTGGGCCTGGTGCTGCAAAGGTATTCAAATGTGATATGCAGCATGTAAAAGGTTTAAGGCCTGAATAGAAAAACTGCACTAACACATAAAACAGAGCATCACGTCGACATGTCTTTGCAAAACACAACACTCTCCACAGTACGTAAAAACACAGGCAATTTAATCTGAATAAGACCAAGAACAAACGGGTGTGAATAATTTATTTTCCCTTCCAGAGCCCTGAGGAAGAATCCATCAGCCAGAGAGCGCCCTCCGCTGGTCATGCTTCAGAAGACCAGGAAGTCCGCGGGAGAGATGTGCATGGTGAGGGGAGCGCTCAGTGAAGGAGAGAGTGACAAGATGGTTGAAAGGGGAAAAGACAGAGAGGTAGTCGGCTTTACAAAGAGGTAAAAGAAGAAGAAAAGTTAGGCAGCGGAAGAGTGGAGGTGAAACAGAGGAGGATGTTTTGGAAGTATTTTGTTTGATTTCTTGAGTGACTCTATCAAAACAGTTTTTCTGCAGATTGTACACATTTTAGAAAACCCTGTATTTGCAGCTGTGTCTTAATCTTTGATCCACCAGAGGGGGCTGAAACAACAACTGTTACTGGAGAGCTGAAATTATTTTCTGTTACCAGTGAGGAACTGGTTTAGTTTTAACAGTGAGGATGGTGAAACCTACCCCTACATGTTCGTATGTCCTTGTTAAAGCTTTCATAAACAAGGAGTTGCATAACACTTTTGCTCAGTAAAAAACCCCTGGAACAAAAGTTTGGATTTGTTTGATGTTTTTACATAAATCATACTCATACAGTTTTTCTCATATATATAAATTAGCATTTTAGAAATAGAAACATTTCATCTGATATATTATATTTATTCATTATTATTTATATTACCAATAACTACCAATGACACTGTTATTACATTTTTCACCTTTGTCCACTGGTTGAATAATGGTTTATTCAGTTAGTTTCTAACTTTTTCACTTGTTTTCCATTTTGTTTTACTGCTCCATCTATTTCAATTTCTCCACCATAAAGATTTTTTAATTTTCACTCTTTTTGCTTTTTTCATTCTGTCAATCTTCCCCTCCTTTCTATACTACTTTCTCCATCCTCTCTTTCTCTCTCTCCCTCTCTCCCTCCCTCTCCCTCCCTCTCTCTCTCTCTCTCCCTCTCTCTCTCTCTCTCTCTCTCTCCCTCCCTCTCTCTCTCTCTCCTCTCTCCTCCCTCCTCTCTGTCTCTCCCTCCCTCTCTCGCATTCCTCTCTCTCTCTCTCTCCTCCCTCCCCTTCTTTCTCCCTCTCTTCTGTCTCCCTCCGTCTCCTCCTCTCTCCCATCCCCTCTCTCGCTCCCTCTCTCTCTCTCCCTCCCTCCCCTTCTTTCTCCCTCTCTCTCTCTCTCCCTCCCTCTCTCTCTCTCCCTCCCTCTCTCTCTCTCCCTCCCTCCCCTTCTTTCTCCCTCTCTGTCTGTCTCCCTCCCTCTCTCTCTCTTTCTCTCTCTCTCTCTCTCCCTCTCTGTCTCTCTCTCTCTCTCTGTCTCCCTCCCCCTCTCTCTCTCTCTCTCTTTCTCTCTCTCTCTCTGTCTCCCTCCCTCCCTCTCTCTCTGTCTCTCTCTTTCTCTCTCTCTCTCTCTCTGTCTCTCTCTCTCTCTCTCTCTGTCTCTGTCTCTGTCTCTCAGAGGCCCTGTCCTGAGTTGTGCTCTAAACATCACTCCAGCTCTGTGCTCCTCCCTGATCGTGCCACAGTAAGACAATTTTTATACTTAGTGTCAAAACCCTAAATGTTTATTTTATTGTCCCCCTGCAGTTTGACACTGTAGCAGACTGTGTTGAGATCAGCAACGTTATGCTTAAAAGCTACACTGTGTACTCTGAGGTACGGGATTGTGAATTTGTGTGGGCGCCTTTCTATGCATGTCTGTGTTGTTTGTGTATGCATGCTGTGTGTGTGTGTGTGTGTGTGTGTGTGTCATACGATGAATTATTATATTACAATGGTTGGTTTGTAAAGGTAAGACAAATGCTGTACAGTCTGCTGTTTTTCCTTAAATACAGTGTTACAGTGTTCATACATCTGCTGCTGAAAACTGAGTTGTACTTTCTAGTAATCTTTTACTTTGTTTTATGGCTCAAGCTAAATTGGTTTCGTGTGTGTGTGTTGTGAACATATGTATGATCCAAAAGGGCCAATCCTTGCCCCCTGTTGATTGTTGATGTTATATGAGTCAATAATCTGTTTATCTCCATGTTACCTAGATTTAGTTGACATGTAACAATAACATCCAGATAACACAAGGCCTGCATTTGAGCTTTGAAACAACATATTTATTGGATGAAAATGTTCAACTTGTTTTGTTTCTTACTAATTTGAAGCTTTTCTTGGGTAGAACTGCAATTAAAGGAACACACCAATGTTTTTGTATGTTTTATCCAGTGTACCATAGATTAGATTATGTATGCCTTACACTATTACTTCAGAGTATACCACAGTGTTTCTTAGCTGCCATTGGTTTCCGTTCATTTCAGTTCCATATGAAAATCATTTTGCAGTCAGGTGAGTAGTAAGGCTGTGTAATCCACAAGAGTGAACATTTAGGTTGTTGTTTTGGTATTGCAGTGCAGATTTAAAGCTACAGCATGCGTTGGAAAATGGTTAGCAGTAATATAAAGTACATAGGATTTGTAATAAATCTGTTCAAACATGTAAAACACTGGTATTGTCTTTTAAATCACTGTCTAAAACAAATCTCTTTTTCAGGGTCTGATGGACACAAAGATAGTCGGCAGCAGCTCACAGTTCAGCCCCATGTCTGTCCTGCGGGTTCCCAGCCAAACAGACCTCAGTCAGGCCTACTCCCAGCATTCCCTGCACCGTAGCGTCAGTCAGCTAATTGACAGGAAGTCACTGATGATGGAGGAAGGAAGCTGGGACAACCCGCTGGGACAAGACTCTGGACTGGTGAGGACGGAAATATGTTTATGTTAAATTATTATTTTAAATTGCAATGAAAGTAGAGTACAGCAGTTACAGTACTGACAGAGGGTTAGGTTGCATTTACTCTGAGGTCAAGTGGTCATTTAATAAGAGATAATTTGTTGGAAATGAAAGAATGAAAGTGCTTTGGAAGCATTTTATTTTACCTGACATTACCTGATCTTTGCAGATGGTGGAATTGTGGCTCAAAAACACAGCCTTTCCTTGAAAAAGGATCGCCTTGAATCAAATATAATAAAAACTAACAAAGCTCTCTGATCAAAATACCATGTTGTCAATTCAAAATGAATGTATTAAATTATAATCTTAATAACAAACTGATTTAGCATAATCTCAGAAGGACTAAGCATCAGAAGTTAACTAATAATCATTATCATTTACTGGTAACTCAGTAAAAGAAATAAATCCCTCTACAGAGTATCACTGTGTCACCTTGGCTCTCTGTCTTTGGGTTTACAATACGCACTGTAACTGCTGCAGGCTTTTTAAATACCTAATTGTAATCTCATGTGTTGTCTTTCAGTATGTGGAGGAAGATGAGTTTGTGGACGCCTTCAAGGCCTTAAGTTCTGTGAAAAAGGAGCACACCATGTTCACTGACACTCATCTTTAAGACAAGACCCCTGCAATTAATCAGGTATCACAGTCGCAATTCAGACCTAGACAGTAAAACATTCAAACCTGGTGTTTGGTCTAACAGGACTGGTAATATGGAAAATTATTTAGACAATTTACAATGCTGAAATAAGAACCACTTTTCAAAATGCACTGGGACAGTGTTAATAATGTTTTAATGATTGAAAAGTTGTAATAGAAGCCAGACCCCAAGACAGCATTCATCTTAAACTATATTAAAACAGATGTCGTCTTCTTTTATCCTACTGTGTGTGTGTGTGTGTGTGTGTGTGTGTGTGTGTGTGTGTGTGTGTGTGTGTGTGTGTGACTCCCTGTAGGGACTTAACTTGAGTGAATTCAGTTCAGGCTCAGTCAGCTGTGATTGTGGAAGTTATGAGTTTAAAAGCTACAGTTTATTGGCTCCATAGCTTGAATGTCAAACCCTGCCCAGATTAAGAACCAGTCCTTAAATGACTTTCAGCAAACTGGCTGATCGTTCTTAATGTATTATGATTCACTGTCTCTGCTTGCCAACTGTTAGTAGTTTAGTTATTTAAAAAAGAAATGCAGCTATAGCAGGTTTGTTTCGCACTATTCAGAATTAAAGCAGTCTAGAAATCAATGAATGTCAAAGGTTTCTGTCACCTATTCTGCTTCAACAAGTAATCGTGCCTCGTACGCTCACACATTATCAGCAGCAATAGTCCTTCAGGTGTAATAAGACACATGGCCTTGGTGTTAGTTTTATGAAACAAAAAAATGCCAACTGTTTTTTTCTAAATGTGCTAAATGTGGCTGGGAATCACAGATGTGCCGTCTGATTGTTCTGATTATGTGGTGTAACTTGAAAGCCCAATCTGAGATTTTATTTTTTACCATATCAGGCGTCAGTGGAAACCAGACAGTTGTTGGCAGCTTCAGAAGGAAATAAAGTCTCTGTAACGTCCTGTTTTGTTGTTATACAGGAATGAACTTTGTTTATATTTGTATTCCACAGATTGGGCCTTTGAATTTTAGAAGCTAAACATCGAGGAAACAGTATATATCAGAAGGAGATGTTGAATTTCTGTGTAATGTTTTTTGGGGGTTTTGTGTACAAGATTGAAGCCTACTGTATTGTTATAAAACCTTTTCTTTTTTACACTGGCAGTATTATTCATGGTTGTTGTATGAAAAAAAAGTCTTATTTATAGATGATTCATCAATCAATGTTTGTGTTTTTCTGGGATATTATAAATAATGGCCAATGGTCAAGAAAATATTCTTTTCTACTTGTGTTCTTTCCTTTTCTTCACTTGAAACATATTTAAAATATTAACACATCAACAGTTCACACTGGTCCTTAAAGCAATGACTATCTGCGTTATGAATTCCTTTATTGGCTGCAGGCATTTCCTGTTGCATATGAAGTTATCCAAAAATCAATCTTTCTGGTAGCTATGTACTCTATCTGTGGAACTTGAATGTAAAGTTTCATGACAAGGATCATTTGATCTTGTATATGCTAGCACATTGTTTATAGTTTTATGCAACTTTTCTTTTTTACTGTACAAAAGTGAAAAACACATTAAAACTCTGTGTGGGTTTAAAAAAGGCAGTTTGTAGCAGGTTTAATATTCTTTTACTCCATCGTGATCAGAGGTGTCTGAATTTAAAAGCAGCAAATTAAAGACACACAAACGTACCTGTTCAATGTGATATCAATGCATGAGGACATAAAAGCATTACAGTGACAAAGGACCGAAACGCCACCAGATACTTGAATATTTGTTCCAAGATATTAAACTTGTGCCTCATTTAAAGAATTATGAAGGCGAAATAGTTTTCACATATAGTTGAAGATGATTCCATTTAACGAATTATTTTCTGCTGAGTTAGTAAAACACGGATGTGCCATCAGCTGTACAGAGACTCACCACACACACACACAGAAGGCCGGTATCTCCATCAAAACTACGTAGCAGTTATTTAGTTTTGCTCCTGCATCCCTTAAGGGAACATCAAGCCAAGTTTGAAATTAACAAACTGGCAGTAACAACCGTGCCCTCGCTCAAGGACACCAGTCTGACAAGGGCACTTCCAAAACATTCACAGCCACATTCACAGCTATTGTCAGCCACGGAGGGAGGGAGAGGTTGTGAAAAGAGAGCTTGTGGAGTGATTGTAAGGGACAGTATGGCCCTGAGCTACACACACACACACACAAACACACACACACACACAGGGTTTTATTAAACTCATAAATCACGATGACGACAGACGGCGTCTCAGAGAGGAGACTGTCTGAACGGGAAGGTTAGTGAAATAAAAGCGCTGGGGAGACATACACACACCCCTCTGTGACGCTCAAACTAAACAAAACAAAAATCGTGCTCTTTGGCAGGTTATCCATGCAAACCATGCACTAAAAACTATAATTTTTTTAATGTTTTCAGCCACTCTTAATCTGTTATTCATGACATTTGCCAGTAAATCTGGAGTGAGGTCTTTTTTTTTTTTTTTAAGAACGAAAAAGGTAAACATTTCCAGTCTGTAAACTGATGCTAAACCTTTCAACTTTGTAATAACACAGCTTTGAAGGATCTTCTGTGAATAGCTGAATGCTCTTTTCTTCAGATGAACTATTGTACGTCAAAATGGAAGAAAGACAAAACTACTTAATTTCATCCCTGTCAATTTACCTCTTAATCTTCCGATCGTTCAAGAAAGGAGAAAAGTCCAGTTTTAGTGAACACAGTTGTATTTTAAATTGCATGAACACTGAAAGTTCAATGTCAACATTATATTTGATCATGGGTCAGTACTGTAGGCAACTGTAAATCATATTACAACATAATGCAGCATTTCAAAACAAACACAATGTAAAACAATGATGCACAGGGCAGTTTAAACAAACAGATATGTATTCCTTTTAGCTCACTAGCATCTGGCTGTAATATATAATGTAAACATAGCCAGAGAGGAACTGAGGGACGACAGAGAAGGACAGACAGATCTTCACAAGACAAACAGTTATGTGCTGAAATACACTTTAAACTTTATATTTTTTATATAAAATAAACACTAGTGAGTTACTTTAATATTAGTGTTAATAGTGCAAGTGCAAATGCAGTTAGGTCCAATAGCATGATAATATCAATATAGGCATTATATGATTATCAACAATATGTAATGAACAACAGTGTAAGTATCAACACACCATCACACACATTAATGCATACATGTTAGGATTTTGTTTTGAATATGAATGTCAACTTCCCGTACAGTTAGTGTATCAAAACGTTTGTACAGGCAAGGACCACCAGTCAGTTCATCTTTTAGTGATGAAATGATACGCGGTGTGATTAGAAACAATTTACAGAGAGGTTGTATAGCTGCTGGATTTGGCAAATTATAATTAACATTTCAGGACACTCTCTCGAGTTCCATTTACTGTCACAGAGTTTTACAGTTGTCTCTACACTGGTTATAAAAAAGTACCGTAGATGAGGAGCTGGTCTGCTTTCTTTAACTTCTCCCAAACAAACAGCTAGTGGAAGTCTTACAGGGGATCTGATGGCTTCCAGCAGTAAAGAAGCAGGTTTAGCTCACAGAATGGCTAATGCTAATTAAGGTTGCTAACATCTAACTTTTGGGCCTTCACACCTGCATCATAACCAAGGTGCATTGTGTTTGTTTCCTACAGAGCATCACACTCATATTTTATGTGCTTGGAAGTGAATGAGTTGGTTCACCTCAAGTGACAAAGAACAAGCTACAGAAAAAAAAATCCCCAGGTGTTTGGGAAGAAGGACGGACTTTTCCGGTTTTAATCTATGTCAAGATTATTTACAATTTAAAATAGATGCTGATCATTTAATATGTAATGCCTATCAATTCAAGTGACCAGTCATAAAATCTGATTTGGCCTGGTGTGAATCTATCATAAGATGATTCTAGCCAAAGCCAAAGAGAGAACATTATGTTCGTTATGTGGCTCCACAATGAGCTCAGTCTTCACAAGCCTTTGGTCAGAATCCTTTTCCATTAAAACACACAGACAGGCTGATAACCGTCAAACAAGTTAAATAAGGCACTGCAACAGTCATCCAAAACAAGACACAATAAAAATCTGTTTCAAAGGGTGTAAAGTGATGTAGTGTAGGTCCTTGTATTGAGTTGAGTGTAGTTATATTGTGAAACTGTAAAAAAATAAAATATAAATAATAATAATTAGTGTGATCTTGCACAGGCACCACTGATTTTTCTGTCTGAACTGCGATAAAACGTACCAAATTATTCCTCTCAAAGAAAAGGTTATATACTGTATATACCACAAAGCATTGACTCATTCCTGTACAAATGCAGCTTAAGTTGATTTGCTGTTGCCGTTAGTGTGAATGTGATCTTTTTAATGGATCAAAAAAAAAAAAACAACTTCCCTAAAACTGTAAGGTTCCAGCTGCGTGCCACTAATTTGTTTTCAAATTCACATTTACAAATGTTTCATGAAAACGGCTCAAATTGCTGCGTTGTGTCGACTTTTTTTTCACATCAGACATTTTGACCTGTCATAGCAGGAAAAGCACAGACGTTACTGATAACATTAAAAACGACTGCATTCTATTTAGTTGAGTTGGCTCACTGTCATGGCTTTCTGGGACACTCGATGGAACTGAACCATCACTTGTGAAATTAGTTTTACCTTTGCTTTTCCTGCTATGACAAGTTAAAATGTCTGCTGTGAAAAGTGGGGGGCATTTCGCTTTATTTTGATAGTAGAGAGCCCGGAAAGGCAGTGGAGAGAGAGAGAGAGAGAGAGAGGGGATGACCTGCAGCAAAGGGCCCGGTAAGCTACCGTCTGTTATGCTACTGTTAGTATAAGTTCATAATGCAATTGGCCTGTAACTATGTGTTAACACATGTTACCATTTGGCAATCCAGAAGCCTTCATGTGGAAACCACAGAGTGTTAGTGTGGCTGCTCTACATCTTAACTCTGTTGCATAGTTGTCATTAAACCGTCGAACAACTGCATCCCGGAGCTGCAAAATGACTTTACTGCTTGCTAGTTAGGTTAGGATTCAAGTAGCTGCCAAGATTCTGGCTAAGGTGACATGTTTAAGGTAGGTGTAAGTAAAAATTCACTTAACGATAAATTGCACATATTGTCAGAGACACTTGATATCATCAAGAGTTCTGTCTTTCTAAAGGGCCTGATCCTTTTACAAATCTATATGGACCTAGGACTGAAACAGTTAGTCAATTAATTGGTCAATCACAATGTAATTGAAATGGCAAATGTGAGGATTTGCTGCTTTTTCTGTTTTAAATCCTTAAATTTTCTGATAATGAAAATAATCGTTAGTTGAAGATCTCAAGAAACTTTACATGTAGGTTCTGTTTGAAAGCAGATGTTTCAGGTAAGCTTGAATGATTTAAGTTATTCCTGCCATGAGTCAATAAAAACCCTTTAAATATCTGACAAAAGTACAAGCTGTGCCTTTGTTAGTTCTATTTTGCTCCCATTAGCTGCTTAAGTGTCTCACAAGATAAAACACTCCTTGGATAGTGTTTGAAACCCTCATTGTATTACTAGTACTGTGCTGTGCTTGTTTTTTTTTCATTTATAAGAACCTTGATGAGTTAATGATTCAATCTACACATCTGTGTCTTAACACTTGTGCTTGAATCAAAAAGGCAGCAACAACACACCCTCGACAATACCTGGCCAAACAGACGTCTGCATGTTCCTGTAGTGACTGAATGTTTGTTAAGATGTGAACAACATCAACACAGGGACAGAAACCAGTTTCAGCAGTTCTACAGGACGAACTGAGCAGCCATGTTGCTATCAGATTTGTGCCTGAAAGTGCTGACCTCATCACCCTCATCATCTGTTAAGACAACCTGAAGCAAACACCAAAAGCAAACTGAGATAGCAGGAGCTCCAGTTGTACCCAGCAGAAGTGTGATAAAACAATCAAAAACAAAATGCATTCCTGCCCTGGTCGAGATGGCATGCTGTTAGCGTTGTTGTGACTGCTTCTTCCTGTCAGATTTTGTCGTAAAAGGTATGACACCAATGTTTGAGTTCCACTGACTTAAATTAAAATGAAAGTTTTTCAGCATAGGAAGCAAACTGAGTAGAGGAGACTTGTCCTGAGACACAGACTCATTAAAACATGGTAGCAACATGTGTGGAGTCCCAAAAGAAGACGGTCCTTTATCCAGTTACATCATGAACCATACCTAAAAAAACACACTGTTAGGGTGGAAAGTGGAGTAGAAGCAATTGAAGTGGTTTCCTGTAGATGAAGCCACATTCCTCCTCTGCTGTGATATCCAGGCCTCATCTCCCACGTGGACGCTTCTACGAGATGATTCCTTTGATTGGGAGCAAAATAAAAGAGGGGGTGGGCACATTGCGCTGTCACAGGCTGCTGTCCTGATTGGACAGCTCTGGGGCCAGCTTCCTGTGTCGCGGTGAGGTGGAGGAAGCCAGTTTGGTTGGGGAGGGGGAGGCATTGGCAGATGAGTCACTGCCTGAACCTTCAGACCCAGGGGGGAGGGAGGAGAGGTGGGGGACTGGGGGAGCCCTCTTCCTCCCCAGAAAGCCTCCTTCTAGTACTCCCCTCTTCTTCACACCTCCCTCCGCCTTCACCCCATCTCCCCCTGATCCCACACCCTCTCCTTCCTCTGGTTGTGGGTGCACCTTTCGCCTAACGTCACCTCCAGGAATCGGGCTGTCAGGAGGTTGTCGTGGAGACTCTTGACCGCCTTCTGCCTTCACTCCGGAAACACCAGCAGTTGTCATAGCTCCGATATGTATGGGCGAGCTTGAACTAGCTGTTCGGCAAGCCCAGAACTCCATAGCTGTGGCTCTCCTCTCGCTGTCCTCAGGCCCAAAGTCACAGAGCGAACGGCGGGCATCAGGGGTCTGACTGAGGCCCTGTGTGGACGTCTGACCTGTGCTGTCCAAGAGACCTCGACTCAGACTGAAGTTCTGGAAGTCTCTGCGGAAAGATGGATGGATGGAGTCAGTCACAGGCGGATAGATACATAAACAAAATGCACACAAGGACAGCCATTTCCAAGCATAATCAGATTAGTATCAGAATGGCATGCAGGGACTCTGTATTTTAAAACCAGGTGCTGGGGGTCCTTGCTACTGGTTCTGCAGAGCCCTAGCTCTGCATATTTTCCATCTCTCCCTGCTCCGTCCCACCTGATCAGGTAGATTCATTGGCTCGACCCCCCCAGGTGTTGATAGAGCATAGAAAAATGAGAAAGTGCAGGACAAGGAGCACCACTGTAAAGATCAAGTCATCCAAATTACAAAAAAAATCATATCCCCACCGACCTCTCATAAAAACGTACATTTACAAAAATGATTCAACACCATACAGAAGTGTACAGAAACATTGTCTGCGTTACTCTGGATAAGACACAAAAGACGGAAAGCAGTTTTCATGGGGACTATTCAATAGAAGTCGTTCTAATGAAAACAGTTGAAAGTGGATATCTCAAAACCTGGGCAAAAAAAAGCCAGATAACCTGCATGGCGTGATACCACTAGAGGTCAGTAAGGAAATATGTTTTTGTAACATGGGTGAACCGACCCTTTAATGGATCTGCACAGTGAGACAAATACTATTTCACCGGTAGCTGTGGAAGGACTCAGTCCGTCTAGCGCGGGCCAGCAGGGGGCTCTCTCTGTAGGGTCGCACAGCTCCATAAGTAGCCTGGTTCTCGGGGATGGGTTCCGGGGCCTGTAACTGCAGACTGAAAGACATGAGAGAGTGAGACAGGTAAGAGCTGCAATGGTCAGTGAAAGACATCTTCATAACACTTCACACAGTAGTGTTGACAACCATAGTGCAAAGGATGTTATTTATTATGATTACGGTATTGAGACACACAGTTCCTT
Source organism: Enoplosus armatus (assembly GCF_043641665.1). Classification (NCBI taxonomy): domain Eukaryota; kingdom Metazoa; phylum Chordata; class Actinopteri; order Centrarchiformes; family Enoplosidae; genus Enoplosus; species Enoplosus armatus. The sequence goes on along the minus strand of NW_027261234.1, from coordinate 3,369 downwards.
ATTTTATGCATAAATGTCCGGATGTATCTGAATGAGGAAGGTGAAGTGTGGGTGTAGTTAATTGTGTTCCTTCTTTTGTATGAATGTCCATCTGCCTGTTTGTCTTAAATGTGGTGTGTGAACTTTCTGTCTGACCTTGAGCAGGACTCTCTGAGGCGTGTGTGGTGCAGCACAGAGGGGGCGGGGCTAATATTTGGTGTAGCACAGCGGGAGGTGCTCAGGTCGCACTGGTCTAACAGCTGCAGCAGCTCCTCCTCTGTCGGCCCGCCTACATCTGTCAAACACAAGAGCGGCTTCAGAATACACATACACACACAATGTTGCCTTCTACATTTCGCTCTCTCTCTCTCAACCTTCCCTCCTTCTCCCCCGTCTGTCTCTCTTTCCTTACCCTCTCTCTTCCTCTCCTCTCCTTTGTTAGCGGTGTCCATCGCAGTGGTCAGATCCCACATTTGGATGCTGCCGTTTCCGTGACCGGTGAATAGGTAGCGTCGAGGTCGTGACCCCATGCGGCTCGAACCCTCACACTCCCGTACCATGAAGCAAGAGATGGTGGTCCCGTCCACTGACTGCACTTCACAGATCCTAACAAACACACACACAAATATGACAATAAATGACAAATTACATAAAGGTCAGAGGAGCTAAGGTGGATGGAAAAACAGATGGAGAATATTATACCTCTTTCCAGTCGATGAGAGCCTCACAAACAGTTTGTTGATGATGGGGATAACCTTCTGTATGAATACCTGCTGATCGTCTCTCTCTCCAAATGGACCTGATAGCAGAAAACCAAAAGTCCACCACAAAAGACTGTTTCAAAACATTTAGTAGAACACAAAACTAGGATGCTTGTGAAGAAATTATAAGTACTCAGTTTGTCTTATTTAGTAAGTGATGTGTCCACTTTGGCAAGGCTCTTTGATCAAGTTACAGTTAAAGACTGGTAGCAGTGTCATTCCTGTGGCCTGTACTTAAGAGAGTTTCAAGGCTTTTCATATAAGTTGAACAGCTGGTAACACAAGTATTCATATCTGCACATACTGTACCTGTTATCTTTGAATGCATTTGAATGCAAAGCTCCACCCATTACTACTACTCCAAAACCTGTACCTCTGTTCCAAGGACAGTATCAGACAATCTCTCTCTTCCTCCTTATAAATGCGTCTATGCTTCCCTCACATTAATCAATCGTGCCTTCTTCTATTTCTGCTGCTCTTCTCTTCTTTACTCTCTCACCTATATCATTCCCAGAGCAGTAGCTCCCGTGGCTCTCCGTCTCCTCCAGGGACAGTATTTTGAAGGAAGCCAGAGGGGTGGAGCCTGGCTGGGTGGAGATCATCCCTCTGAAACGGGTCACCGTCCACGTCCGAACGTGGTTGTTGTCCGCGCACACTGACACACACAGAAAAACACAAACCAAACAAGATTTCAATCACAGGTGCGTAACAGAGAACACAATGAACAAGAGATTATTGGACTATGTGTCAACAGGCAACCGTACCATTGTCCGGTATATTCCTCTATTACATAACCCAAGTTCCCTCAATCACCCCTCTATCAGCAGGGAAACTGTCTGTCTAATCTCCCCGCCTGTTACACCTTCCTCACCTGATACCAGATACTTCTCAGACAGCATAATCTTCGTCACCGGGCTCCTGTGGACAGTGAATGTCTGAAAGAGCTGGGGGCCCGATCCCACTGTCTCCGGGTGTTGCACGATCACTCTTACCGCACCGCTGCTAGTCCCATAGGCTATCTCTATCCAGTTCCCACTCACACCTGAGAGCCGAGAGAGGGAGACATAACACAAATACACACAGCCAGATTTAATGTCAGCTCAGTAACTGTGATTTATGTTACATCCCAGGAGGTGAAACTGAGGGAGGTGAACAGAGTTGAAACCATATGAAAAGGAAAAAATAGACAGGTATATGCAGGAAAAAAAAAAGTTTATTTTCTTCTTTATTTTTAGATGAGATGAAAAAAATTGGTCTACTGACTGGTTTTAGGAGTGAGGTAGACAGACAGCGCAGTGATGGCGTCATTTGAAGGGTCATGATAAAGCTCTGTCACCAGAAGATCATTATCCTTCATCCTCAGTGGAAACTTCTGCATGTCTAAAAGGAAGGAGACAAAATGTTGATGTGTTAAGGTTTGACAGCATTTTATGAAATCTAGATCGAGTGTCCAATCTCCTTATTGACTCAAAATCCTTTAGATAAAAATGTATATGTATAATAATCATAACAAAGTTATAAAAGTCTTTCAAATTAATAAAAGGGCAGTCATTTGCTGTAACCTTTCCTTGTAACGGATGCTTCACTAAATTCACTAACATCCAATAAGCTGAGTGACAGACAGAAGGTAGGGAACCCTGTGTGTGCACACATGTTTGTGTCTGTGTGTATAAACATGTGTGTACCTATGTAGTAGATGGAGCCATTGTTGCAGCCCAGCAGTAGGAAGGATCCTGCTGTGTCACAGCTGGTAATAGGAACCACATCTTGAACCTAACATATACACAGGTGAACTCAATCAGTACAATGGTATTCTATGTAGTTATGTAGTAAAAACGCACACACACACACACACACACACACACACACACACACACACACTGGGCACACATTCATACATCCTCTCCTACCTGCCAGTGCTGTGTGACGGCATTCCACACCCCAACCTTCCCTGTATGACTTGTAGCCACCAGCTGGTTCCCAATGAAAAAGAGATCATCCACAGGTACACCGAGACTGAATACACCTGTCGTGGTGGGGAGAAGTAGGAGTTCCTGTAAATTTGCGGGCTGGGGAAAAATGGGTGGAGGTTGACGGCTGTGTCACAGAGATAGCAGGAGGTCAGTTTTCCTGACTGGATCACAGTAGGGTCAGTAGGAACCCCGATAAAACACACCAACACAAGCATACAGTAAGTTTACCTATCTCATTGCCACTGCCTCCATCTTGGATGCTCCAGAGGATGATACTGCTTTCAGAGGCGGCGGCCACCATCTTGTCCTTGTCCCCGTGCGGTCCACCCACCACCTTGGCGTTAAGTGCGATGCGTTCAATGGTCCAGTCAAGGTAGGGGGAAGAAAACACCTGCTGCCATCCAGAAGATTCCTTTATCCTACAGCAAGATCACACACACGGACAATCTGCTGTTATTCTTACACTCAGGATCAGCCATAATACAGTATTTCATAATTTAAATGACAAGGACGTTTCTGAACAAACAGGTCTGTTTTGAAGAAGTTGGACATGGGTAAAAAAAGTCTTTGTCCAAATCCTGTGAGATTTTATGAACAGACAACCATCAATGTGGTAAACACACTCTGATATAGACCCTAATGGTTGAAACATGTTG
>NW_027261233.1:0-16890 GCF_043641665.1 Enoplosus armatus | reverse complement strand
ACACTATTCTCTTGTATTCACTAGCCCATTTTAGCACAAACAACATCTCTCAGCTGTAATCTTTTGCTCTATTTCTAAAGCCTTCTCATGTGTAGATGTTAGATAGCAGGTAACAGCACAACACGAAGGCAAATAAAACCCCAACCTGCTCTGTTATCAGTCTTGTGCTGATTAGCCTGGTGGGTGAAAACTACCAAAACATTTGTCGCCACCTGCAGAACAATGTTATCTCATGGAACTTTTCCAATACATTGCCATCACACGCACTGCACATTGCAGCACAAAACACACTATGGTTTATGGACAGAAATGCCTTTATGACACAAGACTGGTGGCACCCACTTTATCTACTTCACTGATAAATGCCTCACAATGCCTAACTATTATGCAAAGTAAATACAATTAACATGTAAATTGTGCACATGATACAAATGAAGGGCCGTTGTAACTAATTAGAGTAGTCAAGACAAAGCATCTCCTTAAAAGAACGTAGCACATAGCACTGACAGATGAGCTGGCAGACCAGCTGTGTTGAGAGCAAAGTGAATTTTGAACAGTCAACCTCTTCAAATACTGGAGCCAGGCCCCGGACAGCCGTAATTATTTTTCCAATGCTTGCTAGGGGTTTGTTTAGGGTATGTAAGTGGAGCGTGACTCAGGTATTGGTATTTCATTTTGTCAGGTAGCGTCCGTCAGTTCCCCGGAGCTCTTACCTTACCCGCCAGTTGGTAAACAAGCAGCCCGGTTGATTTTCTGTCCCCTTTATTTTGCCTCGATTCAGCGTGCAGCGAGGGGCTGTCAGAGGTAACGAGATGGATTTCTGAATATGTGCGAGTAAAGCCTCGTTAGATGGAAACTTCTGCCGAGGAAATATCACTAATAATGGAGAAACTGTTGATTAAATTACTTTAACAGCCTCACTGACTGTCTGAGGGTAAAGCACATGTCGATGGAGTCCGGACAGAGCAGCATTGTGTCTTTACGACTCCCTGTAGACCATAAAGACCCTCCACATGTAGCGAATGTGTGCTGCTGTTTCCTCCTGGCTTCATGTGGTGTAAACAAACGTCCTCCTGTTGGTTTTCAATAGCAAATGTTGCCATGAGGTCTTGTCTCTACCCCCACTGAATAGAACACACGCATGCAAACGCTGGATGTATGTGTTTATATGTGTGTACCCCATGCAGACACCCCCCGAAAGGCACAATAACACAAACTCTTGACATACACACATGTCAGCTATCCTCAACATGTTTAAAGTGGCCTAAATGAGGCATGGCCCACTGCTGCCGGGTGATCCCACTGGATCTTTAGATGGAAGGTTGCACAGCCGAACACAGATCAGGCAAAGAAAATAAACCCCCGTCCCGAAAGAAAACTATTTGTGACCGCTGTATGGAGTGCCCCCTCTGAAATGCATTTGTTTCAGTGTGTGAGAGGTGGAGGCAGGAAGGGAAGAAAGACGTTGCAAAAGAAGGGTATGAATGAGTTAAGAGCTTAAGAAAAAAGAGGGTTAACTGGCAGCAATGTGCAGAAATGCATATATGCTGCTACTGTTATCCTAATTGTACCAGTGGCAGCTTGTCTCTGTTGTTGGCTGAACCCCGTTGCTTTTCTCTTCTTGATCCCTGAACCAAGCAAACCTGCAGCAGCAGCAGCAGCTCACTAGTGATTAGCCAGCTATCTGAGTTTCACAGTTCAAACACACACCATCTAGACAGCTACTTGCAGGGGACAAATGTAGGAAAGAGAAATGCTGATTGATTTCTTATTTCAATAATCTTGAAACGGAAAGCTTGCACGCTACTTTCAGGATCTCTAGGGTCACCAGGGCATCCCTCGTTCTGCTGCGTTTGCTACCAATGCAGCCTTACCGAGAGTGTGAGTGCTTCTCTATCATCCGTGGCGGCTATAGATCTGGTGTCAAAGAAGTCAGATAGGCTAAAAGGTCAGCTGTTGGTGTTGGATTTCCAAAATGGTAAATGTACTGTTGTCCTCAACGCACCGTTTTCTCTTCCTTTTTCGTCAATGTTAATAAAAAGGGCCCAGTCCCGAGAGAACCTGGGCTCAATGCTGAGAGTACTGTTCAAAATAAATGAACACCAATCCTATAATGCTGCATCCCATTTAGTGGGAAGAGCTCATATATGCGCCTTCAGGCTGCATTGGACAGTAAAATGAAACTTTACTGTGTGCTACAAATGTCTAGGGGGGTCAAAAGCTCTCTGGTTGCTGGAACAGAAGATGAATTTTACTGCTTAGTTCCTCAGAGGAGGTTGGGCCATTTCTGATTACTATGACAAATTCTAATGCCAGGAAAGCATAAACAGCCTTCAAAAACCAAGAGAATGCAAGTAAAAATTATGTAATTCATTTGTTCAGAAGGAGTAATCTCATCATGTGAAGGACAAGAGAGGACAGTTTAAGTAAAAAATACATTATATGGAAACACAGTGGCAGATACAGCGGAGCAGAAAAATGTTGTAATTTTTCATTCTTTGTGGATAAAATTCAATCAACCCAGTACAAATGCCATGTAAATGTGTGGGTTTTTTTTTAAAAGCTTATGCGTAAAGTCTGCCAACAGCGGACACACAGAAGCCAGGGTGCATGTTTGACACAATGGGATTGCAAGTTAGAGCCGCACGGGATGCAACAGTTCAAGGGAACACAAATGACATCTGCTGTACTCGGAAACAGGGAATTATCCCCCCGCTCGGTATTCCGCACCACGATCCCCTTCGCCATTGTCTCTAGTCGGCGTGGTGAATGACTGAGAGAAGCAGAGAGACAAAGAGAGAAAGTTTGCCCACAGACCCTGGCTGCCTCCAACCTGCCTTTGTTTTGATCAGAAGCAGCCGCGGCTCTCCTGGGAGAGTTTGACGGACAGCTCTCTGTATGCGAGTCTATTATGTGATTCCTATCACACAACAGAAGCCTCGGTGCTCTGCTCCTCATCTCCCTCTTATTCAGAGGGATGAAAATACATATTCCCCCATTGCATGCAGACATGAGTTTGTCACTCCCCACACGTCTGGAGGAGAAATGAAAATCATCAAAATGAAATACACAAAAAGAAAGACTAACAAACCAAATAGGGGAAGAGTGCAACTGGAATTTTGCCATGAGCAGCGTGTTCCTTAGCCAGATTAAGGGCAAAGACAGCTAACTGGAGAAGATCCATTGCCATTAAACGTTACAGGGGAGGTATGGCAAACTCCATGAATAAATCAGCAGCGGTTATTACAGGGACAGGAGCCCATAGTATAATTAGAGCAGCTAAAACTATGCTCCCCAGCCATTATTCACCACGGGCCCTTGCATGTAAAGATCTGTGTACAGACAGGGGCTCCATTACACATAATTTATTCTGAAAGCCAGGGCTTTAAGCAGGGCGGTAAAAGGGTAATTATGTTAAAAATAGCCTCCAAGGTGGTCAGGGGAAGGCCATGTCCAGGTACCCCAGTGGAAGTGAGGCATCCCTGGGTCGGCCAGGCTCCTATGTCTCTGCCAGTTGTGGACCATTAGTCCGACAAAGGACGTCCTCCGTATGCTGAACATGTGTCACAAAGGAACCATCATTACATGGACTGGTTAATATCTCGATCGAGAATGCTGGATGCTGTACCGGGTGATTGTGCAATTTTATCAACCCAATAAAATGATCTCTCTCCAAGTCAGCCTACTCCGCTATGAATATGCAGAGGCTGGAAACTCTCATCCCAAGCCTGGCAGCGCACTGGATCAGCAACTGACTCGGCTGGAATGGAAACTCACAGTAAGGGTGAGCTTGAGGTGCTGGTCTCTCATTTACCACCGCTGGCTTATCAGTGACTCCACTAGTCTCATATTGTTTCATATTGTTTTTTAACACTTCTCTGGCCTCTTACAGTGTGTTTAGAAGTCCTTGAAATATACACAGAGTTGATATATTTCTGCATAAATGTAATGTCACACCTGATATGGCATGATATACCACATAAGATTTCTTTTATTAAATAATCCCTGTACACAACAGGAAAGAGACATGTCAGTTTCCTATTATTAGAATGTCCTCTCTCAAATCACTCAAAACTCTCCCCTTGTGACTCAGTCATCAGCTCATTCTGTGTTCATTTAATGGAGTGAATGCACTCTAACATGCTCCAACCAGTGCTCAAAACAGCCTGACTATGATGGATCAATTGCAGCGAGCTGAAGAGGCCAACTGGCAATGAGCGTCTCTGTATTGCAAATGCCACTCCATTGCCTGGCTCCCTCCAGCCCTCCACAACTCCTGGAGTAATGAGTGTTTTCTTCAATCACTTGCACTGCAGAACGAGCACAATGGCACAGGTTTCCACATTAGTTGCCAAGTCTCTATTCAACGCCATGCAACTCCCTCTCAGCAATATGAAAACCCTCTTTTGATCATGCTGCAATTACCTCCAACAACTCTCTCCTCCACATGCATCTAAAGGTGCCAAGATCACACAGCCAATGATGGTTGGTTATGAGCTGGTTGTGGAGAAAATGTGGGACTGCTTTTCCAATCTCTACTACTGACCCATGGATCCAGCTGAACAATGATAATGATCCATTGTAATAATGGCGACAGTGTAGTGGGCCGGTCCAGGCACGGTTGCTTACCTCCATTGGTTCTTGTGCTGGAGTTAATCTCATCTGCTACTGTTAAAGAGCACAAACAAGCATGTGTGGTTAGTGCCTTCTGTTAGTGAGCGCAGGCAAAGCAGAAAGAGACAGAATCAGAGAGAATAGCTTGAGAGTAGTGAGAACCGATATTACACCTCGTGCAAGGGCCTGTCAATCATGAGGCTTACAAGGCAAAGTGGCTGGAATGTGCTAATGTATTACTGCCAGCCGTGGCACCTCACGTCTCTTTCTTCCCTTTTCTTCCCTCACTCAATCTTGTTCCCCATCTAAATGGGATTGAACTGTGGGGTGTCTGACCAGTTTAGCATATTTCAACAATGATGGCCTTCAAAGTCATGAAATCCATCTGCTGATGTGATTTGGGAGCACCTGGAACACCATTAAAAAAGGGGGGGGACAAAAAAATACCTAGTGACAGAATAAAATGGGAGTCTGTAGGGGACAGGGTTATTGAGCGAGGTAACCGTTCAGACAGAGCAGCTTTATCAATGTGTTGATGGAAAGTAGACACACCCGCAACTTCGACTGACTTCTGAAGACAAACTTCAATGTACAACAGCGTGCCAATGACAAGGTTTAAATATAAGTGCTGGCACTATGTTCTTTGGCTCCTTTAATTCTCAGATCTGTTACACATTACCCATAGGCCATTATTCATTGTGTGGCTTTGATGTAATAATTTCATTAAAATAATCAACATACCATAGCAGTGTGTGCCTTTGTGATAAATGGAACTTGTGTGACATTGGGTACGTGACAAATCACAATATGTAGCTTTCATTTTGAACACAGACTCCAGAGCTCGCGTTCCATGTATTGACTGAAACATTTCTCCTCTGGGAACTCATGTCACTTACAGGAGTTATTATATGAGAGGAATGAGTTGGTTATTTCCCTGCGCCATCTGAACACTGTGATACTCTCACTGATGGATTACGATTTTGTATTGGCAAGGATTTCTGTCAGCAGGATATTTCACAAACTCAATTGGGCCCGGCAAGTAGTGGAAGGCAAAGGGATTTTGAATTACATCTAATGACACACACACACACACACACACACACACACTGATCTTAAGAACTAAGAAATAATAGACCAATAATAGAGATCTGTAAAACGTCAATAACACTAGCTATCCCAAGAGTGAGGCATCGTCTCCTGAGCAGATGAACTAGCCTCTTTTGCAAATACTAACTTCTGTTTTCTAGAACTAATCAAATTCACAAATATATGCTGATGCCACTTTGGAACAATTAGGAAGCTTTTTTGATTAAACTCATTGATAAAATGTGCATTTGCAATGATGAACACGCCATCGCGCAGCTATCTCAGCATCCTGTCCATTCTCCTCACTTCCTGTCCTCAGTTATATCCAATTATATTTTTATTCGACACTAAGGACATAATGGACAAGATTTTTATGCTCGACTAATTGCTTAGTGAAACATATCCAATGGCAAACGATTGTTTCTTTCTCCGAGGCAGCACTTTCCGCTGAAAGGTTGTGTTGTCTGGGTTCACTTTGTTGAAAATGTTTGAAGGTGGACAAAGGGTAGGGCTAATACAGGCCAGGGGGACCCCAGCTGAGTGCAGTGGCCTGGACCTACACTAGTCTGTGGGAGAGTCAAAGATTTCTACAGGTCTCTGGGCTCCATGTGGAAAAGAGTTGGCTGTTATCTGTTATGATTAGCCAGTGATCCGAGAGAAGGCAGCGTCTGCTTCAGCCTCAGTGGGAGAGGCTCTGAACTCACACCATCTTCTTCCCTAGTCTGGATGTTTGAGCATGTGCATGCGCATACATGCGCCGGCCCTCTCACCAGCCCTTCCGTCACTAGGCAGTCACTATAGAGGCCATTGTGCTCTTGCTTCTTCTGTGTTATCCATGCTCCATTGGACACAGGGCCATGGGAGAAGGAAGCCAAAAGAGGAGAGGTGGTGGCTGGACAGAACTGAAAGGACAGTGTGTGTGTGTGTGTGTGTGTGTGTGTGTGTGTGTGTGTGTGTGTGTGTGTGTGTGTGTGTGGCAGGGGGTATGTCTGTCAAAATTTTGACCCAAGCTGTCTCTTGTTAACATCCATCACAGTGTACAGACCTAGTGTACTGGCCATACTTGTGTCTGGGCATACTTTTCCTGTGCAGTAACAGATTACTACCAACATTTCAGGTGAATTTACTCCAAATAAAGTGGTTGAGATAATCTGTTTCCTCGTTTATAACTTGCCTGATCACCCAGCTGTTTCTGTTTTCTGCCTTGTTCGACTTGTTGTTGTATGATGTCGCCACGTTCCCATTACTTTTGTGACTACAAAATGATTGCAAAACAAACATTTGTGTAGTAAGAGAGAAAATATGTGTATTTCCCAAAATGTTCCCTCCCTCTTGACTCCATGCGTGTGTGTAGTGTGTGTTAAGCAGAGCCTAGCGTTTACCTAGATCCATGCTCTTGGACTTGCGTGTCTTGATGATCTCCAGCTCAGCAGGGTTTTCATACTGTTTGGTGCGTTTTTCGGACATGCTCTGGCGGCCGAAGCCCTCCCTCTGAAACGAGCCGTCAGGGTCCGCGTCTGGACTGAGCGAACTGCAGTTGATAAGGAAGAAAGGAGGGGGGGGGACAGAGACGCAAATGTTATAATGTTGCCGTGAGACATGATGGCAAATGCAGGGTCATTCCAAAAGCATACCCTTTAATCCGATGATTATCCAATTAAAGATATATTTTGTAATCATCTACATCACATTGCGGTTATATTGCTTGGGGCTATCCTTATAATAAGACCGGGAGATAAAATCAACCTATTAATATTCATACATCCCCGAACCCAAAACCCCAAAACACTCTTTTACTATCAGATAATGACCATCGACATTCAATATACACACACACACACACACACAGTCAGTTTCAATCCTTCATTTCAATGACTATTTTAATCAAGGACACCTCCACCTCTGCTGGGTGGGATCAGGACATGCTAAAATTGGAAGGAGGAGGCCTGGCTAAGATGTGTGATACCCCAGTGAGGTGAGGGTGCTCTGGGGTCATGGCCACTCAATACACTACCCTCCCCCCAATCTCCTATATGTCTGGAGCAGTGGCAGACCCTCTATCTCTGTCTGGATCTTAATTGAAAAAAAGGGAGGTTGGGAGAGGAGGACACTATATTTGCATGCAGAAGAGCACGTTTACAATTAAGGTGAGAACATCTCGGCATTTAAGGGGAGACGGATGGGTGCTGTGAAGAGCTGATGGAGTCCAACAAATGTTACACACGCGAGGACACTGTTTCTGTTACATTATGTCCATTATTTTTACCTGTGGAGATCCTTTAGGAGACTGAAATTTCTGCGTTTTACATTGAAAATTTCATCTAATGATCTGATCTGTCCTGCGACTGCAAATGAAAAGCTTTTGTCCTGAGTTGGATGTCATGATTATATGTTTGAAAGTGAAATATGTTTTATGTCAATGCAATCCTCTTGGAGCAGATGCTCCTTCAAGCATCCTTTAATATCCGTGATATCACTAAACAGCAACTGCAGGCCTGCTGGCACTTGTTTGCATGTAAACAATTCTTATTTGGGTTGTCAACCCCATTTAACAAAAGAGCTGCTTCACGTGTCACAGAGGGGCCGGCGTCAACGTGTCACTTTGCCGTCGACCATACCTGACAATCCCAACTAAGATCAGACCGCCTCGCAGGACCAACTCCAGCTGACACAGGAAGAGAGGGAGGTGGAGCAGGAAGAGAGGAATGACAGCACAGATGTTTTATTCATTTATTCATCACCCCTCGCTATTCTCCTCTCATCATTCCAAGCCCACAAAAAAACAACCTGCCCTCTCTTTTTCTGTCTCCGCAAATGTCATCTGTAGGAGTGTGACTGAGACGGTGCAGGAGAGAAAGGACGTGTTTTTCAGCCTGAATTTAGAATTAATTCACTCTTGCCAGTATTGTGGGGGGGGGGGGGGGGGGGGGGCAACTGAACACACATAGAACATAGACAAAAGTAAGAGGCCAGCAGGTGGGATCATGCACAGCCCTGTCACACAGGTACAGATAGTTGGCGAGTGTGTGATAAAAAGCAGTTGGGATGAATCAGAATCTGGCTTGTCTGAGCAGAAATGGTGAGAAATCTGTGGGGCAGTGAGAGTGAAGTTCAGAGGGACAGCCCAGCGGTGGTGCAAATTCACTCAGTAGGAGATCAGATCTGTTGGTTTAAGCTGCTGCCCATTTTGACACCGCCTCTGCTTCACTTTGGTTCACACAGAGCAGTGACTAAATGCCCAGGTCGGGGCTCCAGGGTGACCTGAAGTGAAGTAGCCAATTGTGTTGCTTTGAGCACCCCTCCAAGCCAGAGATACCTGCTGTTGGAACTTGCACCTAAAGGTACTATTTAAGGAGGTGGCAGCGAACCCCACTGGTTTTCCACCCTTTTTAACTTGTGTCCCATTATAGCCAAGTGATACCTACCTGTGAACCATTGTCACAGGTTGCACATGTCTTGGAATTGTAAAGAGATATTACACTATTCACTTTTGTAAAAAAAAAAAAAAAATTAACAAATCTACAAGCCTTATGTGCCATTTTCACAAGGAAATAAGTGTGCTACTTATTGTACCAAAGGCATGGCAAGGCCAGTGTTAATCTTCTAGTCTACTTAATGCTGGCACACAAAGATTCACAGCTACTACAGTCCATTAATAGAAATACATTACTCAATTAGAGATCTCGTATTCACTTTCTACTGGCTATTAACTTTCCCATAGGAATGCTCGTTGTAATGAGATACTGCTTTGAAAGTCTCTTTGCTGTGATCCAGATGCTTCTGAAGCTTAAACACAGTCTACTGGTGGAAAGACAAGCCAATTGAAAGGACCTCAACTGGTTGAGTCTATGAAGGTGAGACCCGTACTGGGCCACTGAATTACTCACTTTGGTCGCACACTCAATGAAAAATGTATTGGATAGATGGGAATAAGAAATAGCTTGACCATGTGACCGCCTCCCAGACAAGTTAGATAATCTGCAGAGTGGCACAATTTCTGCGTCAGACCATCCATCCCGTCCACGCCTCTGGCCTATCTTTAATAGTGGGCCCAATCCATTTGGATAATGCATTCCCTCATCTCTCCTTCTTTAAGCAGTGTTTAAAAGCAATTTCCACCATTCCGAGCAGATGCTTTCCTCCCCGCTCAAAGTCCTCCCATCATCTAAAATTAACTAGCGCTGAGGATTGCTCACAGGCAAATCCACAGCTTTAACTTGCATTTTACATCAACTTGTTCCTGTCTCCGTCTCCCTCGCAGGAAGTTAAATGTGTCAAACTGCACATCAGGCTTGTTGCTAAGTGGTGTGCGCTAAAAGCCACAATTTACCCTGGTGACTTATGTCTTTCTTTTTTTTTTTTACTTCTTTTTCCCCAACTCCCAACTCTTCTTACCCTAATTTAAAAGCGACCCCAAAAAGGTAAGTCTCCAAGCATCCTACTTCTTAGAAAAGTGCAGCTGGGTTTGATCGACCAGCGGGGGGTTCTGTGCATTAGTGTCAACGCCTCAGAGAGGGGCCAAGAGGTGGAGAGCGATGACCGGCAAGGTGCTTCTGAAATGGTCCTTCTGAGGTTTGGAGGAGGCCGATTCAGCTGACCGCATGGATGCATAGCTGGGCCAGGGAGCTTGGAGCTGCCTTCAATCATTGCATAAAGCCCTGCATGAGAAGTCGGTACAGAGGTCTGTCCTGCTGGCACGTGCACCATTGAAATAATTTATATGTTTCAGAGGGAAAAAAAAGGTGAACAGAGAAGGTCTTCTCTCTTCTCTCGTAACAATTTTCGTAAATGTACTGTAAAAAGTATGTCTCTGATTAACACTTTTATTTTGCTGGCTTAATTGCACCTATAAAACATTTGACTTAAACCTGCGTATAAAGACTGTAAAATAAAATGGTCCCATCAGTGCCACACGGAGGAGCAGCTGCACCTGTGATTTGCTGTAATCTCCTTTTAATTGTGATGAAGTTGCAGGGAGAGACAGCGACGGAGAGAACAAGATCAATTAAGACCTCTTTGTCCGTCGGCTGACTCCCGCGCAGACCTCCTCATTCATTCCCCGCCTGGTGAGCGGACGCTTTAATTGAGTTTTGCCGCACGGACTTCTCCGCCTGCTGAACTGACAAGGACCAGGCAAAGGAGATATTTTGGTTTGTGTGGCAAGAGTGTGTGTGTGTGTGTGTGTGTGTGTGTGTGTGTGTGTGTGTGTGTGTGCAGGTTACTTTGGCATCAGTCATGCTGAGAGTTACCTGCACCCCTGTCACAATGAGGCAGTGTAAGGCACACACACACACACACACACACACACACACAGTACACAACGCAGGAAGCTGTAGATAGTACACAGTCAAGATGAGCACAGAAATGAGAACATGTATGACATGCTTGTAGCAATGGCGCACCACTGAGACATGGTAAATATTCATAAAGCTAAAGGGGACTATTAGCATTTAAGGAAAAACATACTTGCAAATGAGTGTGTGTGTGTGTGTGTGTACTACCTGGAGTTAGAGTCACTACCAACTTAAATGGACATTTGAGATTAGTGAAATGGTGTGTGTGTGTGTGTGTGTGTGTGTGTGTGTGCACGCACTACAAGGCTGTTTGCATTTATATGTAGTTATGCTGATAGCTTGATGGGAAAAACATGTGCTTAATAGAACACTTGTGATTCTTAGTTACATTACTGATGATAGAAACTATTAGGGAGTCAACTGAAGTAGACAGTCTGCCTGCAATGTTAGCTTGCAAGTTTGTTTGTTCGTGTCTATGCGGACCTTTTCCACTTTATATGTTAATTTGTGAAATTGTTTACCAGCCAATGTGTATCTAAACACTCGTGAGACTGAGGGCGTCTGTGTGTGTGTGTGTGTGTGTGTGGATGAGTGTTTGTCTGGAGTCCTTTTCCATCTCTGCTGGTTGACAGACTGTGTCAGAGCTGCCTGGGAAATGATGTTTCCACCTGTGACATCTCACAAAGACAGAGAAGGACACAGTCTAGTTCTCACTCTCTCTTTTAATCCGTCTCTCTCGTGGTCCATTTCTCGTCCCTCTCACCTTAATGACAATTGACACCTATCCTCCACTCTGTCAGATACATCCAGATTGAGGTCCAAGCCATGGGGACGGCAGTAGTCTAGTTATATCAGGGTTGTGACAGTGCCCCTAGTGGTCCAAGTAGGGGAGTGATTTTGCTTCCCTTCAACCAGCTTAACTGTTGTCCATCACACTCCCTGAAGCCAGAAGTAGATGTTGAATATGTTTTACAGCATGGGCACTATGAAAGCATTTGTATTACATTGCATTTGACCCATTAGGGTTTAGGATCTGACTATTTTTTGAAGAAAAGGTTTATCAATATTTGTGGGGGAAAGGGTCTTTGACATTGAGGAAGAAGTGCCAATACGTTTGGAATTTGTTGGATTTCTTGAATGCTAATTTCAGTTTTAACCCCATAATCATTGCTAGAATTAAAAATCTAAGACTGTAGAATGAAACCCAAGGGCTTCCAATAGACAGTCATACAAACAATATATAATTGCACCATTTTAATCGTGTCACAAGTGGTCCATTATCTGATTTCAGCTGCACATGCCTCCTTTCCTCCTGCAAGCAGTACAACTTAATTCAGGCGGTTTGCAGGGCAGCCATGATAACAGTGGTTGGTATGGTAATAGCAGCCTGTGCGCCACAGGCTAGTTGGTAGTAGCAGTTAGATGCTGGCTCTCAGTGGTGTTGCGTAACGCTTCCTAAACTTCAGACTGATGAACATGCTGCGGACCCCCCGGCTTTCTTTTGCACTTCAGTGGCAACTCAAGAGTACACCGGACTCTTACCTCCTGCCCTCGCACAAGTTGTTCATGACTTGCAGAAGATACAGAGTGGGACTGGAGCTGAAAGAGAGGGGGTGGGTAGGTTACAGCAGAAACACACCTGGCTCCATTAGTGTGAGGAGGGGGGTGCTGTGGGGGCTGCAGCCCCCCATGCTGGCCAGGGTGTATTAAGGTGTATTAAGTTACAGTAAATTGTAATTACAGAATATAGGGTTAATAAAGTGCCACAAAAAGGTACTAATGTGGCCAAATGTTACATTTTAATGGATTAAATATTTTTATTACAAAGTTTTATTATGCTTTTCTTCCCAGTACAGTTGACCTTACTGTGCATACTTTAAGCAGCTAAATAAAACAAAAGACTGTGGGTTCACAGAAAAATACAGCACAAGGAAGCAGAGAGGTTCTGCTGTTGGGGGGAGACACAAGTCAAGCACTTTGTAGGTAAGGGGGTCACACTCCCGCTCTTACAAATGTCTCCTGACCAAGGGACTTGTGTTTTGTCTTGTTTAGACGTTACATTGCAAGCTTGCAAATACTTTTAAACGCTGTTAGTTTTACTTCTGAAGGACACAGTTGATTGCATCTTGGTGAGGATTAGATAAAGTACCAACGGTGCACTGTTATGAAAGGGAACTATTCATACAGGCGTGGGTGATGGTGCAGTGAAGTGTTATAGTATAAAGAAGGAAAGCTGATTTGAGCAACTCCCTATCACTGAACATCTTTACATGACATATCATTTCTGAGACAACAAGTTTATTATATGCACAACATGTGGACCCCGTGGAAAAGACACATGTCAGACACATTATATGTGTAAAAAGGAAAAGACATGGACTGGGACCCCAGACACATGGGATGAAAACCAGGTGGAAACTAGAAACATTCTGCTCGGCCTGTATTAGGAGCTGCCATCATTGTACACTAAATTGTGTTTCTGACACGGTCCCACATTCCATTCCTGAGAGAAAAGCCTTTCATCTTATTTATCCAGATTATTCTGCAAAGCCACTATATCAACCAAGTGCGTGTTATCTGTTTTACTGTAAATCATTTAGACGTGGTCCTTCCTGTTTGGCTTTGGATTCAAACTAATGAAGGAGGAGGCAGATACCGCAAGAGGGAATTAATGTGACGGGTCAGGACCCAATGCTAAAATGAATTTAGTGCAGATATGCAAAGTAATAATTTACAACCTTTATTTATCCAGTCAAACCTGACAGAGGACACATGCTGGTTTCCATCACCTCCCTGAAACACATTCACACACCCTTTAACCCTACACACATCCTGGACTCCAACTCCAACTCCAGTCTTCTACATCTGGCTGTCAAGTAGACATATCCATATAAGTATCTCATGGAAGTTGTAGGTTTTACTGTACCGCCTGGTCTCAGGATTTTAACCAGCAACCAACATCTATTCACAATCCACTACCACTAAGCTCAATACTACCACCACCTAGCTGGTAAAAAGGAGTGGAAGCATTAATAATAACAATAAAACAGTCTGTAATACAACAGCGACAAATACAAGCTTGGGTATTTTAACAGAGATCTGAAAGCATGAGGTTGTAATATTTACAGCCCGTTTAATGTTCATTTGAGGCCCGTAAAGCTCATGTGGTACAACAACGCTTCATAACAACAGGACAGCTTTAAGTACCCGCATGAGAAGGCAAACCAGGCATATGTCTTCACACAGTAAAACGTGAACAAACAAGAACTATATACGCACACGTCCTCAGAACACACCCATTACATATCGGCTTGGAATGTCAAGACAAAAATAAAGTAAGTTTATGTGTCTTGACGTGAGATGGGATTTCTGCCTCCAAAACAACCATTTATCTTGGGGGTGGGGGACTATCTTTCACTAGGAACCTGCTGAGAAGAAGACTGAAACAGAGGGAAAATATTATACAGGGAGAGATGAGAATGTACATTTACAAAATTCTACAAGGCTGAAACTGAGGAAGGGAAAAGAGAGTTGAGCAGATTATAAAATAACAGGGTCTTTTTAATTGGATTTTTGTTTACATTAGTCATAATTTACCTTATAAGAACCACCTCCAAAATGACCTTTTGATTACCCCTACATTAATAAAGTGAAGTAAGACGGGATGAAATTAATTTTTCAATTAAGTCAACTGGCTCGTTGTTCTGTGTGTGTGTGAACAAAGTCACATGCAGAGCTGGTACTGAAGAAAAGAAATAAATAAATAAAAGGGAAATGAAAGAGTAGAGAAAGAGGAAATCTGAGTTTGTTCAATTCCACCGGGCGAAAAAAGTGCAAGAAGAGAAAGAGCCAGAATTACGATTATTCTACAGGCCGACCAGCCACTTTTGTGCTTTGTGTATGCACTGTTAGGTGTATAGCTGTGGCCTTGGCAAGGCGCCTCCCATGAGGAAGCAAGGCTGCATAATACCGGAGGCCAGAGGTGAGACTTTCACAGCTCTGCACAATACATATTCAATACGTACAGGGCCCTGGCTGCACTGTTGCAAGAGCTTAATTAAAAAGTAACAGTTCCAATACATTGGAGTCTGGCTGACCCACATCCCCTGCTGGCTCAGTATGCCTGTTAATGCTGTGTGTGTGTGTGTGTTTGTGTGTAATGGGATGTTGGGGGCACTTGAAAAGGAAAATGAGAAACAGTTAAAGTCAGTCAGAAAGAGGATACACACTTGGTGCGTTTAAGCAGCTGTTAGCATTTGAGTAAAGGAGAATGTGTGCCTGATGTGACTTTAAGGACATGAATTATTCACAATAACCCTAGGCAGTGGTATATAGCACACTTCTGCCTTCTGTGCACACGTCATGCACGTGTGTGTGTGTGTGTGTGTGTCTGTTTGTGTGTAAACGGGGGAGTGTGTGAGGAAGTCTGAATGCGGTTCAGCCGTATGCTGTGGACCTAATCCACTATGACAAACCTCTGACATCACATGAACAACAGGCATGCTGAGCAAATCTACTCATTCATAATAAATGAGAGCGAGAGAGCGAGAGAGAGAGAGAGAGAGCGAGAGAGAGAGAGAGAGACAGAGAGAGAGAGAGAGAGAGAGAGAGAGAGAGAGAGAGAGAGAGAGAGAGAGAGAGAGAGAGAGAGAGAGAGAGAGAGAGAGAGAGAGAGAGAGAGAGAGAGAGTGTCTCTGGGGAAAAAGAAATAAAAATACTAAAAAAAGAAATAAATAAACCGAGCAGCTCTATTCGCGGCAGCCAGCGTTCTTGTCTTTACATTTCCTGCAACTAAGCACTATAATCATACAGGAAATGCCATGAGTAATTTTAGAATGAATGATTATACATTTAAGGATGAACAGCTATACCTTCCTGTGCTAAAAGGCAGCCATTAAGTGACAACAATAAAGAAAAAAGAAATCAGCGCTGAGTGGTGCTGCAATATTTTTCCTGGTTTGTAAGGGTCTCTCTGCTTAACCGGTTGAGTCCCTAATGAGACTCAGATCTCTGACAAGGTTGATGAGCCCTGCCTTTATACTTTATTATGAGGGTGATCTATTTGGGCTGCAGTCTGTAGACCGAGTGGGGCGCTGACATCCCATGAGTGGTTCGGGTTGGAGAGGTGGAGGTACTGTATGAGTTCCTGGGAGTTTTTTTACTCACAGTCTGACTGCTGCTGGGTCATCCATTATTTAACACGCGTGCACACACACACACACACACACACACACACATACACCTAGACACGTGTGCTTTTCATTTCTAAATGTATGCTACTTCTCTACTCTTGAATGGGAGCGCCTGTAACTTGTGTAATTTCCCCCCAGGGATCAATAAAGTATTTGCCATGTACAGTAGACATATACACACACCCACATGGTCAACTGCACATTTACCCAAAAGTAACTCCCACTTTGGGACTTTAAATGTAGATGCAAAATGTCATTACTTTCAACAACAAACTACGAATGTGATGTGAAAATGTTATATCCTGGTTTGTTAAAGGAGACAGTCTGGTTTACTCTATTAAGGAAACAATCACACTGTGTAATAAATGTGGGCAATAACTTGCAATAACTGAAAATGCATTCATATATATTCCTATAAAATTGCATATTTGTATTATTTTCCACCAATTTCTGCAGAATATTAAATGAAGAGATCTGATTGTCTGGTTTTCTGGAACAGTCCAGGAAACACTACTTTCACCACTCAGCAACGGGCCAGAAATTCAACGACCAGCAGGAACCCTCACATACAAATACACACATAGTAACCTAACCTAAACCTCCTGCGCATTGTAGCTGAAAATACAGAAAACGTCCTGCTTGTCTGAAGTCCATCA
Source organism: Enoplosus armatus (assembly GCF_043641665.1). NCBI lineage: Eukaryota > Metazoa > Chordata > Actinopteri > Centrarchiformes > Enoplosidae > Enoplosus > Enoplosus armatus. The sequence continues at coordinate 48 of NW_027261233.1, read as the reverse complement.
AGTTATCAATAATTCAGCCGACTCCACAGCAAAGTAAGAACAACACGC
>NW_027261232.1:0-17422 GCF_043641665.1 Enoplosus armatus | reverse complement strand
CTGACTTCAGAACTTTGCTGCCAACTTTTAAATTTAAAGAAACAGACAGTAAATTGTTCCTTCGATCAGTGAAGAAGCAGCGGTTCGTACCCTCAGAAGTACATCTTCTGTTATCAGCAACACCTGGCTGATAACAATAATCAATAGTGATAATTAAACGTTTCTGCCTCTACATGAGGCGATATTACAAATACAAAGAAAAAACATACCGAGCAATCACCGAGTATGAAACACACAAATGAAACAGTGTTGAATAACATCCAGTTTAAAATCCATTCAACACAGTTTGAACATGTTAACGTTCAGTTTTACACCAACAGACAGAAACCGAGAGGAAGTGGTTCAATTGATGTTTCGTTGAGTTGGAGGTCGACACGCCGACTCATATTTTTTTCCCGTTTGTTTTCATGTCTGTGGAGCAGACACAAATAAATAAATGTTTATTATTTATGTACTTTTCTACTGAACAACCTCGATCCTCTGAAATTATGTTGAGCAGGTGATGATGCCGATCTTCTGTCTCCTTCATCACTCTGTATGAACTATGGAAAAGAGGGGGGGCCTTTTACCTCTGACCTCTGTGTTCAGGTTCTCGGGGAGAAGCCAGAGCTGCCTGAAGCTCATAGTGATGATACCAAGATGGATGCCTCCAACAGGAAACTGGCACAACTCTACAAGGTAACGCTCCCAGACTGAGTACTGGTAACATCTGGTACAGGTGTTTCTCACCTGGATGATGTATTCATCCAATCAGCTCCATGTGGCCGCTCATGATGTCACTGCTCCTCCTTCACAACAAAAAAAAGGCTTTAATTGTGAAGTAGCAGCAGGAAGTGTTCACCTGTCTGTCTGTCTACCTGTCTGTCAGGTGTCCGATGCAGATGGTGACATAGAGGTTACCATGATTGCAGAGCAGAATCCGTTCTCCCAGGATGCTTTGCAGTCCAGCGAATGTTTCATCCTCGACCACGGAGCCAATGGAAACATCTACGTCTGGAAAGGTTCCAACTGTGTTCTGTTTATAACCAAACTGGTCTGTAACCAGTTAGACCAGCTCAGACTGGGTTCTGTTGTAAAACCTGGTTCAGGTTCCTCTGAAGAGCTTTAGTCTGTAACCTGATTGGTCAGTCAGAGGGGGTGCTTGTTTTCCACCTGTGTACACGTTGTACAGAAGGTCACACTCACCTATCCTTTTTATAATGTCTCCACCTGCTGATGATGGTGGTGTGTGTGTGTGTGCAGGTAAGGACGCAAACACTGAGGAGCGTCACGCTGTTCTGAAGAGCTCAGAGCAGTTCATCCACAAGATGAAGTACCCAACATACACACAGGTACACACGTACACACACACACACACACACACACACACACACACGTACACACACACACACACACACACACACACACGCGCGCACACGTAAATTGGAGCTGGTAGAGTTTTACTGTTTCAACTGTCTTACCTGGTCGTCCCCCCACAGGTTCAGGTCCTTCCTGAGCACGGGGAGACTCCGCTCTTCAAACAGTTCTTTAAGAACTGGAGGGACCCTGACGACACTGTTGGCATGGGAACAGCCTATGTATTCAATCAGATTTCAAAGATAGAGAAGGTAAACCACTCAGGTTCAGGACCAAACTGTTGACTGTCCAGAGAACTGGAAACCTGCCTTGTAAACCAACTGTTGTGATTGGACAGGTTCCGTTTGACGTGTCGAGGCTCCACCAATCAGAAGCCATGGCAGCGCAGCATGGGATGGTGGACCGAGGAGACGGAGAGAAACAGGTGAGGGTGGGACCAGGTCTGCCTGACAGGAGGTGGATCCCACCAGGATTCAACAACAACCATCAGGATTTTTCAAACCCATGGAAACCAAAGGAAGTTTTTCCTTGCCACTGTCGCCATAGTGCTTCTCATGTGGGACCTGTTGGGACCTGTTGGTTTCTGTAATAACATTATAAAGAGTCGGTCTAGACCTGCTCTGTTTGTAAAGTGTCATGAGATGACTTTTGTTGTGATTTGGTGCTATATAAATAACATTGAATTGAATGTGTAGCTAAGACTCATGGGTGATGCAGTTTTTCCACTGTAAACAAAATATTTGTAGTTTTATGGTAAAGATGTTATGGTATTCATTCTGTCTGTCTCTCTGTAGGTCTGGCGTATTGAAGGATCAGACAAGGTCCCAGTGTCTCCATCAGTCTTTGGTCAGTTCTATGGAGGAGACAGTTACATCATCCTGTATCAGTACCAACACAACCACAGACGGGGTCACATCGTCTACATGTGGTAAGACGTTCCACTCTGACATGTTTCTGAGTTGAATCTTTTAATCATAACATAAAATATTTGATTTGTGAAGAACTTTGTGAGCTGTCCTCCATAAATAAAAATCTGGGGGTCCTTGGATTCACATCTGTTCTTCATGTGTCCAGTTTAGGTCAAACATTTAGGACCCATGAAGACCTCCACAGTGTCATGAGTGGGCAAGGCAAAAATGAACCCACACGCACGACTCAAACAAAGTACAAATAAAGAGTCTATATTGATAACAAAATAAGAAGCTTGACCAGGCAAGAAATCTCTATAAAGTAATAAATCAAAATCACTCCTAAAAAACAGAGGAAAACACTAATACAAAAATGCAAGAAAACAAAGGAGCTAAAACTAACAAAGTAAACAACAGAAAATCACTCCTACAAGTGGAGGAACAAAACTGGGAAAATCTAGACAGCAGAAAATAACAACAACACTGAACCAACTCACACAGGAACTAACAGGGTAACAAGACGCGGACTTACAGCTGGTAAACATGGCATGAAGGACAACACAAACTGGCACAAGACAAAGGGAGACGCAAGAGGTGAATGAACACAGGTGGAAACAATCAGGGCGGGCTGACAATCACAAAGGCGGGAAACATGAGGGCAGGAAGTCAATTGGTCTGAAACGAGAGGGAACACAGTTACTACAAAATAAAACAGGAAATAAGACAACATGACTAAACCAGACAAAAACGGTAACTTAATGTAAATGACGAGACATGACACACAGGTTGTTAGCACAGGAGGGGCTCCCTCGGGTGTTTTCATTTTGAAAACCTAATCTTTATCATTGTATTTCTCTCTCTATCTATATCTCCAGGCAGGGGGCGGAGTCTAGCCAGGATGAGGTTGGAGCATCGGCCATCTTGGCTGTCCAGCTGGATGATGAACTGGGAGGGGGTGCTGTACAGGTACAGCAACTGGGAACACTGGACCCAGTTTATTCTGAATATACCTGGACACTGAATTTAACCCTCTGAGCATGAAGGCGTCCCTCTTTGATGACTGTCTGTCTGCAGGTGCGTGTGGTTCAGGGAAAAGAGCCTGCCCACCTCATGAGCCTGTTTGGGGGCCAACCAATGGTGGTGTACAAGGGTGGGACTTCCAGAGAGGACGGCCAATCAGAGGTGGCAGATACCCGCCTGTTCCAGGTTCGAGCCAATCCAGCTGGAGACACCAGAGCTGTGGAGGTGAGACAGAAAACCAGAGCCATACAGAGACTGAGTTGTGTTAGGGTCAGGCTGCAGGATATTTTAGTCTTTGAGATGGTCACAGTTCCTGAACGCCCCTCGCTCATTTTGGTTCCTAAACGCCCCGTGCTTGGGATCCCTGTTCAACCAGTTTAAGCCATGACTCTGGTTATCTGTCCTCCTCAGGTGGATCCGTCCTCCTCCAGTCTGAACTCCAGTGATGTATTTGTCCTGGTCTCCTCCTCTGGATCCTGGATGTGGAGAGGGAGGAGCAGCAGCTCAGCTGAAGCCCAGGGAGCTGAGCATCTGGCTGGGCTCCTGCAGGTGACCCCCACCCCACTGGAGGAGGGGGAGGAGGAAGGTGAGGGGGTGGGGTGATGGGTCCACAATGACAAAAATATTTAAACCAGCTGAACTCCATTAAAACCTGATCGGAGTGTGTGTGTGTGTGGTTACAGATGCATTCTGGGATGCATTGGGGGGGAAGGAGGACTACTGTCGTTCTCCACAGCTGAAGAACAAGATGGAGGCTCATCCTCCTCGCCTGTTCGCTTGCTCCAACAAGACCGGAAACTTCCTGGTCTGTCTGTCAGTCAGCCTGGTCCCATGACCTGGTCACATGACGGCTAACACTGATGATCACACTTAATGATTAACTAGTCACCAACTGATAATTAATTTTAACTTCATTAACTTTAAAATTAATTCAGTTTATGTGTGCTAGTTAGCAAACACTGCTAATGACTTGCTATGTGGTTACTTGCACTTTTAAAGTGGCTGCTTGGGTGTTGCTATGTAACTATATAAATGGTGATAAAAGGCAGTTGCTTGGTCTCTTGCAGGTGGTTAAAGGGTCACTAAGGTGTTCAGTTTGGTTGTAAATAAACTGATCAGTATATAATATATTACCTGTAAGAAAAACACATCAGAGTAAGAAGAATATTACAGCGTGTGTGTGTGTGTGTGTGTGTGTTCAGATGGAGGAGGTTCCAGGTGAACTGACGCAGGATGACCTCGCACCTGATGATGTCATGATCTTGGATACCTGGGACCAGGTGAGTCTCCTGCCATCACCATGGTAACATGTCCTACCCCTGTGTCCTCTCTGTCGTCTCACTTCCTGTGTTCTCCTGCAGGTGTTTGTTTGGATCGGAAACGAGGCTCATGAGGAGGAGAAGGTGGAGGCGGCGGCATCAGGTGAGACAGTCAGGAAGTGAGTCTGACTAACTGACAGACGGGTAGTCAAGACGAACATCATGGACTTATTAATAATAATAATAATAAAAATAATAATTATAATAATTATAGTAATTCTCAACTGCCGTAGCTGCAACACTTGGTGATTCAACAGGGCCTTCAACGCACCACCGCTTCCCTTTAAATAAATGTTTTGCTACGTTTTGTCAGGGCTGAACGTGCCTTAGGTGTTATTCTGGAGACAAAACATGAAGTTAGTTCAGTCTAAAACCAGGAGCTGTTTCTGGACATCCTCTGGGCTCCTGATGGAATCATCATCTTTTCATCGTCAAATAATCGATTGATACTTTTAATTTTATTAGTTCAATTCAACCTCACCAGAATCACATCAACCAATCAGTGTCTTCACATGAACACAAGTCTCATGACGAATCCTGGTTCGTATTCAGGATCTGATGTGGAACAGAAGAAACCTGGTAGTGATTCTAACATGATCCAGTGTCTGACGGAGGTTTATAGTCCAGGACTGATGAGAAGTCTATGTCTGTGAAGCACTTTAGATGTTAGTTCAACATGAAGATGAAGTAGTCTGCTGATGGGTTTTATTTCTCTTGGAGTTAAACAGAAAATATTCTTGTTTGTTGTAAAGTAACAGACAAGAATGATTTCTGATGTGTTTTGTGGGTCACAGCTGTTCATAAGTTCACTACGTCAACACTGAATTAAACCTGGTCTGACATCACAAACTAGCTCTTGCGTAGAGATGCAGGTGTGACGGCTGCGTAGCTGAACTGAACAACGGACATGTCACCTGTCGGCAGGTTTACATCTGTTTACATCGTCAAATGCGTCCTGATTGGACGCGACCACAGATGTTACTTTGCAACTGATTTACACTTGACGAAAGTCTTTATTAGCTGAAACATCTCTTACTTTTACTGGTGATTTAGTAAATCACTAGTTTGAAACTAACTAGCAGTTACTGAGAACTCAGGAAGGACTTTAGTCCAGGTTGTCACTGTTCCTAATCCTGGTCTTTGGGCTCACATGTTCTCACAAACTGAACCTGGTCTAAGTGATTCAGGATGCTAACAGCTAACTGTTTGTGTCCAGCTCTCAGGTACATTGAGAGCGACCCAGCTGACAGAGACCCTCGCACCCCCACCGTGATGGTAAAACAGGGATTTGAACCGCCGACCTTCACCGGCTGGTTCCTGGGCTGGAACCACGAGTACTGGACCGTCGACCCGCTGGAACGAGCCATTGAGGGCCTGACAGAGTGACACCACTTCCTGTTTAAACATCATGAAGGAGCTCTGAGTCTCACTGCGTTGTTATCATAAATAAAAGCTCTCTGCCTACACACCTGTCTGTCTGCCAGTCAGCCGACATGAAGCTGCACCGGCAGGTTTCACACACCATGGGGCGCTGAGGTTCAGTAATACGAGTGGTAACTGTGTGTGACCGCTTGTTGCTGAGGTGTCACTTATTGTCATAGCAACAGTTTGGTAGTGTAATAGTTTATTGGAGCATTTTTATAAATACTGATGTTGATAACTAACAATAACAGAAAGAGTTTCATAAATACAGAAGAACAGAGACAGAAGCCACAGTGAACACAGCAGAGTCCAGTAGAGTCCAGTCTGTACAGGACAGCAGGTGTGTGTGTGTGTGTGTGTGTGTGTGTGTGTGTGTGTGTGTGTGTGTGTGTGTGTGTGTGTGTTCACAAACTATTCATCACAATTTAAAGGTTTTACTGTTTTACAATAAAATCTGATGTTTACATTAAAATCAGTAGAATTCTCTGAAACAACACAAACTAACATATAACTGTCTCACATCAACCTGAACCAGATCCACTACATGTGCAACGCTACGGAAGCCCAGAGCGGCCAGACGCTCAACACAATCAGACAAAGGTTTGTTCTCCTTAACTACGCTAACACTTTCCCCTTGCGTCCAGTCTTTGCGCTAAGCTAGGCTAACCCTCTCTCCTGATCGTGGCCGAGACAGAAAAGCGGGAATGTCCCTTTAAGTCCCAAAAAATCATGACTCTGACCAAGCTCTGGACTATTGACGAGTCGTCTTTGTAAATAAAGTTGAACTTTTTCATCTAAACACCAGAGCCATACAGAGCCAGAGTTGTTCCAGTGAAACCAGTACAGAGCAGAACCACATACAGCCAGAGTAGTTCCAGTTAGACGAGTAGAGACCAGAGCCACATACAGCCAGAGTTGTTCCAGTGAGACCAGTAGAGACCAGAACCACATACAGCCAGAGTTGTTCCAGTTAAACCAGTAGAGACCAGAGCCACATACAGCCAGAGTTGTTCCAGTTAGACCAGTAGAGACCAGGTGGTCTAGAGCTATAATAAAGACGTGCAGTTTGGTTGTTGAAAGTTTCTGGCTCTCAATAGGAAGTAACAAAGAAAACAGGATATGATGTCAGACTTGTTCAAATGTTTAAAAAGGAAACATGCAAAGCAAAAACGGGATGTGAGGGGTAACCTAGCAACAAGGGCACAGTCAGGTCAGAGGTAAGATCCATCTCTGTAGGATGTGACAGATGATTGACAGGTCTGCGGTAAGACGTGTAGATTAGTTGATTTCAATAAAAGGCGTGGCTAATGGCTTAGCCCACCTCCTGCGCACTCTTACACGTCATGCAGATAAGCCCCTCCCCCTCCCTGCAGTCACGGCCAATCAGAGCTTAGCAGTTGCCAGAGTTACGGAACTCTCCGTTCTCGGTAATCTGCAGAGAAGACGTGTTGCTAGGAGACAGTCCGTTCCTCTGTGATGTCACAGCGTACCGTTCCTTCAGCTGAGTCAGAGCCGCCATCAGACGACTGTTAGCTGCATCGAGACTCGCAATCCTCTTCTCCTGAGAGACAGGACGAGAGAGAAACAGGAAGAGAATCAGAAAGGAAGAGGGAGAAACAGGAAGAGAGAGAGACAGACAAGAAGAGAGAGAGACTCGAAGAGAGAGAGACAGGAAGAGAGAGAGACAGGAAGACAGAGAAACAGGAAGAGAGTCAGAAAAGAAGAGGGAGAAACAGGAAGAGAGAGAGACAGGAAGAGAGACAGACAGGAATAGAGGCAGACAGGAAGAGGGAGAAACAGGAAGAGAGAGAGACAGGAAGAGAGACAGACAGGAAGAGAGAGAAACAGGAAGAGAGAGAGACAGGAATAGAGAGAGACAGGAAGAGAGACAGGAAGACAGAAACAGGAAGAGTCAGAAAGGAAGAGGGAGAAACAGGAAGAGAGAGAGACAGGAATAGAGAGAGACAGGAAGAGAGACGGACAGGAAGAGGGAGAAAAAGGAAGAGAGAGAGACCGGAAGAGAGAGAGACAGGAATAGAGACAGACAGGAAGAGGGAGAAACAGGAAGAGGGAGAGACAGGAAAAGAGACAGACAGGAAGAGGGAGAAACAGGAAGAGAGAGAGAAAGGAAAAGAGACAGACAGGAAGAGAGGGAGAGACAGGAAGAGAGTCAGAAAGGACGAGGGAGAAACAGGGAGAGAGAGAAACAGGAAGAGAGAGAGACAGGAAGAGAGTCAGACAGGAAGAGAGACAGACAGGAAGAGAGACAGTCAGGGAGAGAGAGAAAGGAAGAGGGAGAAACAGGAAGAGAGAGAGACAGACAAGAAGAGAGAGAGACAGGAAGAGAGAGACTGGAAGAGAGAGAGACAGGAAGACAGAGAAACAGGAAGAGAGTCAGAAAAGAAGAGGGAGAAACAGGAAGAGAGAGAGACAGGAAGAGAGACAGACAGGAATAGAGGCAGACAGGAAGAGGGAGAAACAGGAAGAGAGAGAGACAGGAAGAGAGACAGACATGAAGAGGGAGAAACAGGAAGAGAGAGAGACAGGAATAGAGAGAGACAGGAAGAGAGACAGGAAGACAGAGAAACAGGAAGAGAGTCAGAAAGGAAGAGGGAGAGACAGGAAGAGAGAGAGAGACAGGAATAGACAGGAAGAGAGACAGGAAGACAGAGAAACAGGAAGAGAGAGAGACAGGAATAGAGAGAGACAGGAAGAGAGACGGACAGGAAGAGGGAGAAAAAGGAAGAAAGAGAGACCGGAAGAGAGAGAGACAGGAATAGAGACAGACAGGAAGAGGGAGAAACAGGAAGAGAGAGAGACAGGAAGAGAGACAGACAGGAAGAGAGAGACAGGAAGAGAGACAGACTGGAAGAGGGAGAAACAGGAAGAGAGAGAGAAAGGAAAAGAGACAGACAGGAAGAGAGAGAGAGACAGGAAGAGAGTCAGAAAGGACGAGGGAGAAACAGGAAGAGAGAGAGACAGGAAGAGAGACAGTCAGGAAGAGGGAGAAACAGGAAGAGAGAGAGAAAGGAAAAGAGACAGACAGGAAGAGAGAGAGAGACAGGAAGAGAGTCAGAAAGGACGAGGGAGAAACAGGAAGAGAGAGAGACAGGAAGAGAGTCAGACAGGAAGAGAGACAGACAGGAAGAGAGTCAGACAGGAAGAGAGTCAGACAGGAAGAGAGACAGACAGGAAGATAGACAGATTCAAAGAGAGTCAGACAGGAAGTCTGTTCATTTAAATATCATGTTACAAAGTGCTTCACAGTAAAAGACAAAGCAGACAGACTGACAGACGGACAGACAGACAGACAGACTGGTAAACAGACAGACAGGTACCTGTGCCTCTATGATCTTCTGTTTGGAGTCCACCACAGCCTGCATGTCAGAGTGATCCTTCTTCAGCTCTTCTTCTACTGCCATCAACCTGCACAGGCAAGAGGTCAAACCGTCTCTACGTGCTAAACAGACAGACAGGTGCACAGACAGACAGGTGTACAGACCTGCTGATGATGCTGTTCATCTGAAGGTCTTTATCGTCCTGCAGCCTCCTCAGTCTACTCTCTGTGTCCTCCAGCCGAGCCTGACACACACACACACACACACACACACACACACACACACACACACACACACACACACACACACACACACACACATGTCAGAACTAAATGGCTGATTACAGATGCATCTTCATTTAAAACGACCAAAGAAGAAGATAAAACAGAAATTAAATTAAAATTAATAAAACAGTGTGTGTGTGTGGACTGAAGTGTTACATACCTGGTACTCCTGCAGCATGCGCTGGTTCTGCTGATCCTGGACCAGCAGTCGAGCTTCACACTCGTCCTGCCGCAACGCTGCAACTCGTAACTTCTCCTGCAGCAATGCAATCTCCTGCTGGTACTACACACACACACAGAGTCAGAACCAGTAGACCCAGTAGAACCAGACTCAGTATGAGGTGTCTCTTACCTTCTCTATGAGGGCGTCGTCATGACGATCGTCCTCTGTCTCACCGTAGGAGGAGGCAGAGTTCATGTTGAGCAGCCAGGCTGCTGTCCGATCCAATGCACAGGGAGAGGGAGCCTGAATACACACACACACACACACAGTTACATTGATGCTGTTACTATAGCAACCATCAGCAACCAGGCTCTTGTCATCTCGCGTCTAGACCACTGCAACTGGCTCCTGGCCAGCCTGCCTGCATGTGCCATCCGGCCTCTTCAGCTCATCCAGGATGCAGCAGCTCAGTTGGTCTTCAGCCTCTCCAAGTTCTCCATAGTCCATCACTGCTCCTCCGCTGCACTGGCCACTGGGGGCAACTAGAGTCCGATTCAAGACACTGGTACTTTCCTACATCAGGACACGGTCAAACCACTACTGCAGAAATACAGCATCAAAAGTAGACTCCACCCAGACTGGTCTAAATGTTAGACTGAGCCTGTCCACCATCTCTATGACAACACCCATAATCACCAGCAGTCAGACTGACAGGTTACCATGGTAACAGCCTGGTTACCTTGGCAGCAGGTCTCTGTTTCTCGGGGCTGTCTCCTTTAGAAGACGATGACGTCTGTCTGAGCCGTGACTGGCCGCTGCTCGGCCAATCGGGACTTGATGACATCATGCTGCCGGAGGCAGGGCGAGGAGGGTAGGCGGAGCCTCCGCCACCGCCGAGCATGCTGGGAGGTGTCCGACCTCGAGGAGGTCCCGGTGGAGCAGATGAGGGGGGGGGCTGATCGATACGTCTCTGAGGACCCGAGGAGTTCTGTCGAGGGGGGGCAGAGCTACCTGAGGGGGAGGAGCAACAACAGTGACATCATCAGATGGGTCATGTGATGGACAGGAAAGTCATCAGAACAAGTCCATTAGGAGATAAGTCAACTAGAAGGGTAAGAACATTAACACAACCTGAGCACTCACCATCTCTGCTCACCTCAAACCACCCAGCTTTTCCATCTGCCTGTCTAGCATTAGCAAACGCAGTTTTCCAGGCAGGGTTCGAAGCCCTCCATCCTTCATCACACACCATGCCTGCTAACTTTATTACTTTTTAATTGTGTTTTCAGATCTGAAACATGTGACTGTACCATAAAATAACAATTTGAACAAAGTTGTCTGACATGTATATTGTTAACCAATCCAAGATGGCGCCGCGGATGGCTGCCTCGGTCTGTTGGAGCGCATTGTTTTGCCTTGTTTTGTTTGTAAACAGTGTTTTTTGTTTTGGTTCACGGAGCTCTTTCACCAGAGAAGAGCTCATGAACATCAGGGGAACATCTCCAGTGGATTTGTTTCCCGAATTTCTTGCACCTTTAACTGCTTTATGGAACATTCTGGTCAAAGGTGCTCTCACCTTTGCAGCTCAACGCCGACGTAGAGGGAAACGTGCCGGTGCGCTCGTGCGTCTTCGCCGGCGAGGACAACGCACACCGCTACCCGGAATATTTCTCTCTAACGTGCGCTCACTGGGGAATAAGATGGACGAACTCCAGCTGCTGATGAGGAGAAACAAGGACTTTTATTCATCTGCTGTTTTGTGCTTCACGGAGACATGGCTGGGGGAAAGAACTCCCGACGCGGCGCTGCAGCTGGACGGATTCCAGCTACTCCGAGCGGACTGCGACGCGCACCTCTCCGGCAAAACAAAGGGTGGAGGTATTTGTTTCTACATCAACAGCAGCTGGTGTAACGTGACAGTGATGCGACGGCATTGCTCTCCTTCCCTGGAAACTTTTTTCATAAACTGTAAACCTTACTACTCCCCCCGTGAGTTCGCTTCATTCATTCTGGTCGGTGTTTACATTCCACCGGAGGCCAACGTGCAGGACGCACAGCGCGCACTCGCCGACCAGATACTGGAAACGGAGCAGACCAACCCGGACTCCTTAGTTATTGTCCTTGGTGACTTTAACAAAGGTAATCTCAGACACGAACTCCCCAAATACAAACAGTTTATTAAATGCCCCAACAGGGAGGGGAACACTCTGGATCACTGTTATACCACAGTCAGTAACGCTTTTCACGCCGTCACCCGCGCTGCACTGGGACACTCTGACAATTAAAACTTTCTAAGCCTGTTGTGAGAACTTCGAAGAAGTGGACCAGTGAAGCTGCAGAGGACCTGAAGGCGTGTTTGGACTGTACTGACTGGGATGTTTTCAGGACTGCTACCAACAGTCTGGATGAGTACACAGAGGCTGTGACTTCATATATCAGCTTCTGTGAGGACTGCTGCGTACCAACTCGGACCAGGGTGAGTTATAACAACGACAAACCCTGGTTCACAGCAAGACTGCGACAGCTGAGGTTGGAAAAGGAAGAGGTGTTTAAGAGTGGCAACAGAGCAGAGTTTAAGGAAGCCAAGTACAAGTTTAGCAAGGCGGTGAGGGAAGCTAAACGACTGTACTCAGAGAGACTACAAGACCAGTTCTCCTCCAACGACTCTGCTTCTGTGTGGAGGGGGCTCAGGCAGATCACCAACTACAAGCCAAGAGCCCCCAACTCTGCTAACGACCGACGCCTCGCCAACAGCCTCAACGACTTCTACTGTCGCTTTGAAAGACAATGGGACAGTCCTGACACCATCCCCCACACCATCACCCACCAGCTCCAGCCCAACAGCCCCAACCCCCTCATCACACCTGGGGCTGAACTCTCACACCTCCTACCACCACAGCTGCCCCCCACAGCGCCCCCCACTCCTCCAGCATCGACACCTCTGTCTGTCCTTGAAAGAGATGTGAACAGGCTCTTCAAGAGACAAAACCCGCGTAAAGCTGCTGGACCAGACTCCATCTCCCCATCCTGCCTGAAGCGCTGCGCCGATCAGCTGTCTCCGGTGTTCACGGACATCTTCAACACCTCACTGGAGACATGCCACATGCCAGCCTGTTTCAAGGCCTCCACCATCATCCCCGTCCCCAAAAAAACAGGGCCCACAGGATTAAATGACTACAGACCCGTCGCCCTGACCTCTGTGGTCATGAAATCATTTGAACGCCTGGTCCTGTCCCACCTCAAATCCATCACAGACTCTCTGCTGGACCCCCTGCAGTTCGCCTACAGAGCCAACAGGTCTGTAGACGACGCCGTCAACCTGGCTCTACACTTCATCCTCCAGCACCTGGACTCCGCAGGATCCTATGCCAGGATCCTGTTTGTGGACTTCAGCTCTGCCTTCAACACGATCGTCCCGGCTCTTCTTCAGGACAAGCTCTCCCAGCTCAACGTGCCTGACCCCACCTGCAGGTGGATCACAGATTTCCTGTCTGACAGGAAGCAGCACGTGAAGCTGGGGAAACACGTCTCAGACTCGCAGACGATCAGCACCGGCTCCCCTCAAGGCTGCGTTCTTTCTCCTCTACTCTTCTCCCTCTACACCAACAGCTGCACCTCCAGTCACCAGTCTGTCAAGCTCCTGAAGTTCGCGGATGACACCACCCTCATCGGACTCATCTCTGGAGAGGATGAGTCTGCCTACAGGTGGGAGATTGACCACCTGGTGACCTGGTGCAACAGCAACAACCTGGAGCTTAACGCTTCAAAGACAGTGGAGATGGTTGTTGACTTTAGGAAGAGCGCAGCCCCACCCGCCCCCATCACCCTGTGTGACTCTCCAGTGGACACTGAGGAGTCCTTCCGTTTCCTGGGCTCCATCATCAGCCAGGACCTCCGGTGGGAGCTGAACATCAGCTCCCTCATCAAGAAAGCCCAACAGAGGATGTACTTCCTGAGGCAGCTGAGGAAGTTTAACCTGCCACAAAAAATGCTGGTTCACTTCTACACTGCCATAGAGTCCATCCTCACCTCCTCCATCACCGTCTGGTACGCTGCTGCCTCCACCAAGGACAGACGCAGACTGCAGCGTATCATCCGCTCTGCAGAGAGGGTGATCGGCTGCAACCTTCCATCTCTTCAGGACCTGTACTCCTCCAGGACCCTGAGGAGAGCAGGGAAGATCGCTGCCGACCCCTCCCACCCCGGACACCATCTGTTCGACCCCCTCCCCTCTGACAGGAGGCTGCGGTCCATCAGGACCAAAACCTCCCGCCACAAAAACAGTTTCTTCCCCTCTGCAGTCAACCTGACAAACTCTCACTGACCCCCCCCCAGAACACAAACACAAGCTATACGTTATATTAACGTACATCACCCCTGTCCCCACTGCGTTACATTAACGCACCCACCCCCTACTGGACACTTTATCTGGACACTTTACTTTATTCTGGTCACTGCACTGTTGTTATTTATCTTATCTTATTTTTTATTTTTATTCTTATTCTTATTTTAGCTTTTATATTCTACTTATTTGTTATCAAAACAATAGCACCTTCAGACCACAGCAAATTCCTTGTAATGTATGTTACTTGGCAATAAACAGTTTCTGATTCTGATTCTGATATTCTTTTCTAGTTATTCCTAATATGTTGATGTAATTTGGTCCCAGGGAGCATTGCTCTAACAAACATCCAATCAGAGAGCTTTACATGCTGTACTATGAGCCTCTGTGACTGTTGCTACGGAGACTGCAGCTAAAGCAGTAAAAGTAACCTTATCATTGAGCAACATTAGCCTCTGCTGAACCTGCGATAACAATCTGATCCCTTCAGATTCAAAACTCTGATGGTCAGATCATGAATCTGATCAGGTTACTTCAGGAGACACAGACAGACAGACGGACTTCTTGACATGGTTACACTGTGGGAGCAGCAAAGATGACACCTTTTCAACATCTGGATAGAAGGAGTCTCAAACCTCCTCCAGAGGTGATTTTTTGGATGCATTTACACTTGACTCAGTGTAAATGGTGCACCTCCTTCCGGACTGGATAAGGACCGACCCTGATTTACATGTCGCCCAGAAAACAGACGAACTGATCAGATTTATGACCAACAGATTCTCAGATACGTGACTGAGTCTTAAGTCTCATCTCAACAGAAACCTGAGACCTGACCTGTAGACTGTCATAGTTCAGTGTGGATCTGAAGCTATTTCACATCCAGTGACCCCCCTCAGACATCTGAAGCAACAGCCTGTAATGTTTATATGAATGAATGATACCGAGTGGACGTGTTGTACCTGTGAGAGTCTCAGCGAGAGGCAGAGCTCGTCTGGAGTATTCCTCTCCGCTGCTGCTGCTCGACATGGCCGACATCCTCTCCCCCCTCTCTCCCCCTCCCAACCCCACAGACATCTGGGTAAGAAATGCTGGTTTGGTTGCCATGGCGTTCCTGTCATCTGCGTTTCCTTGTGACCCCACCGAGCCGTCTGAGGGCGTAGCGTCTGTCTGCTGCCGTGGCGACGTGGTGGTCATGTGATACACAGGGTTCTGGAAGGAGAGGGGGAGGAGCCCCGTCCTTCGCTGCCATTGGCTGTCGTCAAGGCCATCGCTAGGGGAAGAGTCCTGCAGGTCGACCAGAGACAGACTGCGGCTCTCATTGGTCAGATCTGGCCCCTCCCTCCGGCCCCCATTGGTCATTTCAAACCCTGCCTCGTTCTCATTAGGTTCCGAGTAGGATGAGCTCAGAGCCGGAGAGCCCTGCAGGCCTGCAGGAAGTGACATCAGCAGAACAGGAAAGGTCAGATTCAGAAGTCAAAGGTGACTGAGGTCAGCAGGTATGAGTTAGATAAAGATCAAAGGTCACCTGATGCGGGCTGCAGACTGGATCCTTTGGTGACGAAGAACAAATCTTTGTTCTCTGGAGTCGGAGAGGGAAGTCTGGTGAAATCTACCAAACTACACACACACACACACACACACACACACACACAAAGGTGTTCAGGCCTCTCAACAAAGAGTTTGAAAATCTTAATGTCACTACTTCTAATCATAAAATCTTGATTATGAATGATTTACTAACATAACTTAAGAATCAATAACTTTGTATTGATTGCTTATAAATTCATATAAATAATCTGTTTATAATGAGTCTACTGACAGTAGTGAGTTACAGTAATAATCAAAAAAACACACCTCATAAACTCACAACTGAGCATCACACACACATTACAACCGCCTACAAAATCCTAGCAAACACCTATTACCCCCATTTGACTAATCAGCACCTTATTAACCATTTGGCAACACCCTCGCAACCAAACTGAATCATTTAGTGATCACTTTGCAGCCACTTTCAAAAGACCCAGTAAACACATCCCATCACCATCTGAGTGGCTAATTAGTAATATAGCAACACACCAACCACCAAGTAAAAGTCTAAAAAACACTTGAAACACAATAAAGCAACAACTAGTGAATCCTCAACAGCAATTTTTCCAGCTATCATCATGAGAGGCTAACAAGCAACACTTTAGTAACATGTAATAACTCTCTCGCCGTTCATTAGCAAGAAGTGAGTATTTGATAACTAGAAAACAATCTATCAGAAAGTTTTATCTTTTCATGAACACCCTAGCAACCACCAGGTGAACCCATAGCAACCACCTCAAACACCCTAACAACCACTAAAACAATTCAATATTACTGTCTGGACCAATTCTTCTGTCAAAAATAATTAAATTTTTTCTCATGACAATAGAGCAGGTCTAGACCGACTCTTGATAATGTTACTACAGAGACCCAACAGTTCCCAAAATAATAAACTGGAGTCTTCTTGTAGGGTGTTGGGAACAATGTGTTACCCTTTAGTCCCACCCCCACTCAACTGTGATTGGTCAGTGCCACTTGACTTTAAACAACTGTTGATGTGTGAATATTCTGAGTTGCCCACATATATACTGAGCTAGATGCTAATGCTAACAGAACACATGATGCTAACCCTCCGTCGAGTCCAACGCCGCCCTGCAGGCCGATGGAGGGATTACAAGTCGCCAGAGGAGGAGAGAGGGGTGGGGACAGAGGGGGCGGGGACAGAGGGGGCGGAGACACCACACGCTGAGGCTCCGGAGAGGAAACGGACACGCCCCCCGGATGAACCATGCCCCCTGGGTTAGCCAGAGCTACTGACACGTCTCTGAGGATCCGAGGAAGAGGACCAAGCTTTGACAGACATGACTGCTGACACACAGGCAGGAGAGAGAGACAGGTAGAGAGAGACAGAGACACAATCTATGAATTGATCTGCTGGTAACAGTCATTCACAGTTCAACATGTAGTGAAATCCTCCTCTTCTCTTCCTGTCTGAGAGTCAGATATTCAGATTGATTACACTCTCAGTCTGCATGCTAAATATGAAGCTATGGCTGGTTAGCTTAGCGTAGCATAAACACTGGAAACAAGCCAGCCTGCCTCTGTCCGAAGGTAACAAAATCCACCCACCAGCATTGCTAAAGCTCACTGATTAACATATTATACCTTGTTTGTTTCACCTGTACAGAAACTGACGTGTATAAACTGAAGATTTTGTATTGCTGGGCCAGGTTGTTGATA
>NW_027261231.1:0-18150 GCF_043641665.1 Enoplosus armatus | reverse complement strand
ATGCAGTTTGAGACTGAACGAGGGCCCAAAGTCAATCTTTCATTCAAAACAGGAGGAAAGGACAAGTTTTCAGTGAAAGAGGCCTGAATGTCAAGTTTTCACTCAAAACAGTTGAAAAGGTCAAGTTTTGACTGAAATAGGCCTGAACGTGGAGTTTTCATTCAAATCAGCTCCTAAGTCACGGTTTGACTCAAAACAGGTCAAATATGCAGTTTGAGACTGAACGAGGGCCCAAAGTGAAGCTTTCATTCAAAACAGGACAAATATGCAGTTTGAGACTGAACGAGGGCCCAAAGTGAATCTTTCATTCAAAACATGTCAAATATGCAGTTTGAGACTGAACGAGGGCCCAAAGTGAATCTTTCATTCAAAACAGGAGGAAAGGACAAGTTTTCAGTGAAAGAGGCCTGAATGTCAAGTTTTCACTCAAAACAGTTGAAAAGGTCAAGTTTTTACTGGAAGAGGCCTGAACGTGGAGTTTTCATTCAAATCAGCTCCTAAGTCACGGTTTGACTCAAAACAGGTCAAATATGCAGTTTGAGACTGAACGAGGGCCCAAAGTGAATCTTTCATTCAAAACAGGAGGAAAGGACAAGTTTTCAGTGAAAGAGGCCTGAATGTCAAGTTTTCACTCAAAACAGTTGAAAAGGTCAAGTTTTGACTGAAAGAGGCCTGAACGTGGAGTTTTCATTCAAATCAGCTCCTAAGTCACGGTTTGACTCAAAACAGGTCAAATATGCAGTTTGAGACTGAACGAGGGCCGAAAGTGAATCTTTCATTCAAAACAGGAGGAAAGGACAAGTTTTCAGTGAAAGAGGCCTGAATGTCAAGTTTTCACTCAAAACAGTTGAAAAGGTCAAGTTTTGACTGAAAGAGGCCTGAACGTGGAGTTTTCATTCAAATCAGCTCCTAAGTCACGGTTTGACTCAAAACAGGTCAAATATGCAGTTTGAGACTGAACGAGGGCCGAAAGTGAATCTTTCATTCAAAACAGGAGGAAAGGACAAGTTTTCAGTGAAAGAGGCCTGAATGTCAAGTTTTCACTCAAAACAGTTGAAAAGGTCAAGTTTTGACTGAAAGAGGCCTGAACGTGGAGTTTTCATTCAAATCAGCTCCTAAGTCACGGTTTGACTCAAAACAGGTCAAATATGCAGTTTGAGACTGAACGAGGGCCCAAAGTGAAGCTTTCATTCAAAACAGGACAAATATGCAGTTTGAGACTGAACGAGGGCCCAAAGTGAATCTTTCATTCAAAACATGTCAAATATGCAGTTTGAGACTGAACGAGGGCCCAAAGTGAATCTTTCATTCAAAACAGGAGGAAAGGACAAGTTTTCAGTGAAAGAGGCCTGAATGTCAAGTTTTCACTCAAAACAGTTGAAAAGGTCAAGTTTTGACTGAAAGAGGCCTGAACGTGGAGTTTTCATTCAAATCAGCTCCTAAGTCACGGTTTGACTCAAAACAGGTCAAATATGCAGTTTGAGACTGAACGAGGGCCCAAAGTGAAGCTTTCATTCAAAACAGGTCAAATATGCAGTTTGAGACTGAACGAGGGCCCAAAGTGAATCTTTCATTCAAAACAGGTCAAATATGCAGTTTGAGACTGAACGAGGGCCCAAAGTGAATCTTTCATTCAAAACAGGAGGAAAGGACAAGTTTTCAGTGAAAGAGGCCTGAATGTCAAGTTTTCACTCAAAACAGTTGAAAAGGTCAAGTTTTGACTGAAAGAGGCCTGAACGTGGAGTTTTCATTCAAATCAGCTCCTAAGTCACGGTTTGACTCAAAACAGGTCAAATATGCAGTTTGAGACTGAACGAGGGCCCAAAGTGAAGCTTTCATTCAAAACAGGTCAAATATGCAGTTTGAGACTGAACGAGGGCCCAAAGTGAATCTTTCATTCAAAACAGGTCAAATATGCAGTTTGAGACTGAACGAGGGCCCAAAGTGAATCTTTCATTCAAAACAGGAGGAAAGGACAAGTTTTCAGTGAAAGAGGCCTGAATGTCAAGTTTTCACTCAAAACAGTTGAAAAGGTCAAGTTTTGACTGAAAGAGGCCTGAACGTGGAGTTTTCATTCAAATCAGCTCCTAAGTCACGGTTTGACTCAAAACAGGTCAAATATGCAGTTTGAGACTGAACGAGGGCCCAAAGTGAAGCTTTCATTCAAAACAGGTCAAATATGGAGTTTGAGACTGAACGAGGGCCCAAGTGAATCTTTCATTCAAAACAGGAGGAAAGGACAAGTTTTCAGTGAAAGAGGCCTGAATGTCAAGTTTTCATTCAAAACAGTTGAAAAGGTCAAGTTTTGACTGAAAGAGGCCTGAACGTGGAGTTTTCATTGAAATCAGCTCCTAAGTCACGGTTTGACTCAAAACAGGTCAAATATGCAGTTTGAGACTGAACGAGGGCCCAAAGTGAAGCTTTCATTCAAAACAGGTCAAATATGCAGTTTGAGACTGAACGAGGGCCGAAAGTGAATCTTTCATTCAAAACAGGAGGAAAGGACAAGTTTTCAGTGAAAGAGGCCTGAATGTCGAGTTTTCACTCAAAACAGTTGAAAAGGTCAAGTTTTGACTGAAAGAGGCCTGAACGTGGAGTTTCCATTCAAATCAGCTCCTAAGTCACGGTTTGACTCAAAATAGGTCAAATATGCAGTTTGAGACTGAACGAGGGCCCAAAGTGAAGCTTTCATTCAAAACAGGTCAAATATGCAGTTTGAGACTGAACGAGGGCCCAAAGTGAATCTTTCATTCAAAACAGGTCAAATATGCAGTTTGAGACTGAACGAGGGCCGAAAGTGAAGCTTTCATTCAAAACAGGAGGAAAGGACAAGTTTTCAGTGAAAGAGGCCTGAATGTCAAGTTTTCACTCAAAACAGTTGAAAAGGTCAAGTTTTGACTGAAAGAGGCCTGAACGTGGAGTTTTCATTCAAATCAGCTCCTAAGTCATGGTTTGACTCAAAACAGGTCAAATATGCAGTTTGAGACTGAACGAGGGCCCAAAGTGAAGCTTTCATTCAAAACAGGTCAAATATGCAGTTTGAGACTGAACGAGGGCCCAAACTGAAGCTTTCATTCAAAACAGGAGGAAAGGACAAGTTTTCAGTGAAAGAGGCCTGAATGTCAAGTTTTCACTCAAAACAGTTGAAAAGGTCAAGTTTTGACTGAAAGAGGCCTGAACGTGGAGTTTTCATTCAAATCAGCTCCTAAGTCACGGTTTGACTCAAAACAGGTCAAATATGCAGTTTGCGACTGAACGAGGGCCCAAAGTGAAGCTTTCATTCAAAACAGGTCAAATATGGAGTTTGAGACTGAACGAGGGCCCAAGTGAATCTTTCATTCAAAACAGGAGGAAAGGACAAGTTTTCAGTGAAAGAGGCCTGAATGTCAAGTTTTCATTCAAAACAGTTGAAAAGGTCAAGTTTTGACTGAAAGAGGCCTGAACGTGGAGTTTTCATTGAAATCAGCTCCTAAGTCACGGTTTGACTCAAAACAGGTCAAATATGCAGTTTGAGACTGAACGAGGGCCCAAAGTGAAGCTTTCATTCAAAACAGGTCAAATATGCAGTTTGAGACTGAACGAGGGCCGAAAGTGAATCTTTCATTCAAAACAGGAGGAAAGGACAACTTTTCAGTGAAAGAGGCCTGAATGTCAAGTTTTCACTCAAAACAGTTGAAAAGGTCAAGTTTTGACTGAAAGAGGCCTGAACGTGGAGTTTTCATTGAAATCGGCTCCTAAGTCACGGTTTGACTCAAAACAGGTCAAATATGCAGTTTGACACTGAACGAGGGCCGAAAATGAATCTTTCATTCAAAACAGGAGGAAAGGACAACTTTTCAGTGAAAGAGGCCTGAATGTCAAGTTTTCACTAAAAACAGTTGAAAAGGTCAAGTTTTGACTGAAATAGGCCTGAACGTGGAGTTTTCATTCAAATCAGCTCCTAAGTCACGGTTTGACTCAAAATAGGTCAAATATGCAGTTTGAGACTGAACGAGGGCCCAAAGTGAAGCTTTCATTCAAAACAGGTCAAATATGCAGTTTGAGACTGAACGAGGGCCCAAAGTGAAGCTTTCATTCAAAACAGGTCAAATATGCAGTTTGAGACTGAACGAGGGCCCAAAGTGAATCTTTCATTCAAAACAGGAGGAAAGGACAACTTTTCAGTGAAAGAGGCCTGAATGTCAAGTTTTCACTCAAAACAGTTGAAAAGGTCAAGTTTTGACTGAAAGAGGCCTGAACGTGGAGTTTTCATTCAAATCAGCTCCTAAGTCACGGTTTGACTCAAAACAGGTCAAATATGCAGTTTGAGACTGAACGAGGGCCCAAAGTGAAGCTTTCATTCAAAACAGGTCAAATATGCAGTTTGAGACTGAACGAGGGCCGAAAGTGAATCTTTCATTCAAAACAGGAGGAAAGGACAAGTTTTCAGTGAAAGAGGCCTGAATGTCAAGTCTTCACTCAAAACAGTTGAAAAGGTCAAGTTTTGACTGAAAGAGGCCTGAACGTGGAGTTTTCATTCAAATCAGCTCCTAAGTCACGGTTTGACTCAAAACAGGTCAAATATGCAGTTTGAGACTGAACGAGGGCCCAAAGTGAAGCTTTCATTCAAAACAGGTCAAATATGCAGTTTGAGACTGAACGAGGGCCGAAAGTGAATCTTTCATCCAAAACAGGAGGAAAGGACAAGTTTTCAGTGAAAGAGGCCTGAATGTCAAGTTTTCACTCAAAACAGTTGAAAAGGTGACGTTGTCCTAAAATTGGTGAATCCCATTGGCAAACATACCGCCTTGTGTGGATAGACTGGGGCACCTGTCTGACGTCTGACGTACTGCGGTAAGCGTATTGCTTCACTTCCGGCTTCTGTGTCATTGGTAGCGTGTGTGTTTGGCCGCTCTAAGCTCAAACAAGTTATATTTGTTTGGTATATATTTCATTACAGCGGCTAAATAGCCGCTAACCACTTAAACGTACATTAGTTTTGCTTAACGCTGATAGTTCTCTCCTTCTTTAGCGACTTTTTCGCTAATCTCACAGTTGTTTACACACTATTCTGTCTGTTACATTAGTTTAGCAGCTAGCGATGGCTTCTCTCTCTCCTTCTCGCTCTCCTTCTCGATCTCCTGCTCTGTCCTGCTCGGTGTGTCAGATGTTTAGTTATTCCCCCGCCTCCTTTAGCGATAATGGTAAATGTAATAAATGTAGTTTATTTAGCGTGCTGGAGGCGAGGCTCAGCGAGTTAGAGGCCCGGTTCCGCACCATGGAGACGGCTGTAGTCAGCCAACCCCCAGTAGCCGGTGCGGACCGACTCAGTGTAGCTCCTGCTAGCCGTCCCCCGGCAGCTCCCGAGCAGCCGGGAAGCCAGGGAGGCTGGGTGACTGTCCGAAGGAGGCATAGCCCTCGGCAGAAGCCCACGGCTCACCACCAACCACTTCATGTTTCTAACAGGTTCTCCCCACTCAGCGACACACCCGCTGAGAAGCAGATTCTGGTAATTGGCAGCTCCATAGTCAGAAACGTGAGGTTAGCGACACCAGCGACCATAGTGAAATGCATTCCTGGGGCCAGAGCGGGCGACATTGAATCAAATTTAAAACTGCTGGCTAAGGATAAGCGTAAATACAGTAAGATTGTTATTCACGTCGGCGGTAATGACTCCCGGTTACGCCAATCGGAGGTCACTAAAATTAACGTGGAGTCGGTGTGTTCGTTTGCAAAAACTATGTCGGACTCCGTAGTTTTCTCTGGGCCCCTACCCAATTTGACCAGTGATGATATGTTTAGCCGCATGTCATCATTCAACCGCTGGCTGTCGAGGTGGTGTCCAGCAAACGATGTGGGCTTCGTAGATAATTGGCGGACTTTCTGGAGGAGACCTGGTCTGATGAGGAGAGACGGCATTCATCCCACTTTGGATGGAGCGGCTCTCATATCTAGAAATCTGACCGACTTTATTAGTGAACCAAAACCGTGACAACCCAGAGTCCAGACCAGGAGGCAGAGTCGCAGTCCTACACGCTTCTCTGCGCTTCCATTAGAGCAGTTACCCACCCAACACCCCATAATGACTGTGTCTGCCCCCCGACCACTTAAATTAATTCAACCAAAGTTAAACAGGAGAGGAGTCATTAATAAAAACTTAATAAAAATTAAGACCACTACTGCTATAGGCCAAAACAATAGGAAAATTAAGTGCGGACTGTTAAATATCAGATCTCTGTCATCTAAAGCTGTATTAGTAAACGAGCTAATATCAGAGAATCATATTGATCTACTGTGTCTGACAGAAACCTGGCTGTGTCATGAAGAGTATGTCAGCCTGAATGAATCCACTCCGCCTAGTCATACTAATACTCACATCCCTCGAGGCACCGGCCGAGGAGGTGGAGTTGCAGCCATCTTTGACTCAAGCCTGTTGATGAACTCTAGACCTAAACTGGATTATAACTCATTTGAAAGCCTCGTTATGAGTCTCTCACTCCCAACCTGGAAAACACTGAAGCCAGTCTTATTCGTTATAGTCTATCGCGCTCCAGGTCCATACTCTGAATTCTTATCTGAATTCTCAGAGTTTTTATCAGGTTTAGTCCTTAAAACAGACAAAGTCATTATCGTAGGGGATTTTAATATTCATGTGGATGTTGATAAGGATAGCCTTGGTACTGCATTTACCTCTTTATTGGATTCGATTGGCTTCTGTCAGAGGGTACAGAAACCCACTCACTGTTTTAATCACACCCTCGACCTGGTTCTGACATATGGACTTGAAATTGAACATCTAACTGTCTTTCCACAGAATCCTTTGTTATCGGACCATTATTTAATAACTTTTGAATTCCTATTACTGGACTACACGCCATTAGGCAAAAAAGTCTACACCAGATATCTATCTGATAGTGCTGTAGCTAAATTTAAGGAAGTGATTCCATCGGCATTAAATTCAATGCCATGTCTCAATACAACTGAGGACTCCTATGCTAACCTTCGTCCCTCTCAAATAGACAATGTTGTTGACAGTGCTGCAGGCTCAATGCGATTGACACTTGACTCTATTGCCCCTCTTAAAAAGAAGATAATAAAACAAAGAAAGTCAGCTCCATGGTATAACACCCAAACCCGCAAATTAAAGCAAACAGTGCAGAAACTTGAAAGGAAATGGCGCTCCACCAAACTAAAGGAATCACGTTTAATTTGGCAAGATAGTCTTAGAACTTATAGGAAGGCCCTCTGTAAAGCCAGAGCAGCCTATTACTCATCACTAATAGAAGAGAACAAGAACAACCCCAGGTTTCTCTTCAGCACTGTAGCCAGGCTGACAGAGAGTCACAGCTCTATTGAGCCATGTATTCCTATAACCCTCAGCAGTAATGACTTCATGAGCTTCTTTAATGATAAAATTCTAACTATTAGAGACAGAATTGATCACCTCCTGTCTTCAGGTGGTATCTTACCTTCAAACACAGGAATCTCAGAAATAGCTGTAAAACCTGATGTATATTTAGATTGCTTTTCTCCCATTGACCTTCACCAAATTACTAAAACTATCTCTTCATCTAAGCCATCAACTTGTCTCTTAGACCCCATCCCAACCTGGCTGCTCAAAGAGGTTTTACCTTTAGTCAGCACTTCTTTACTAGACATGATCAATCTGTCTTTATTAACAGGCTACGTACCACAGTCCTTTAAAGTTGCTGTAATTAAACCTCTTCTTAAAAAGACCACACTTGATCCAGAGGTTTTAGCCAACTATAGACCTATATCTAACCTCCCCTTTCTCTCCAAGATCCTTGAGAAAGCAGTCGCCAACCAGCTGTGTGACTTTCTACATGACAATAGGTTGCTTGAGGACTTTCAGTCAGGTTTCAGAGCTCATCATAGCACAGAGACAGCACTGGTGAAAGTTACAAATGACCTTCTCACTGCATCAGACAAAGGACTTGTCTCTATACTTGTTTTGTTAGATCTTAGTGCTGCATTCGACACCATTGACCATCATATCCTATTACAGAGACTGGAACATTTAATTGGCATCAAAGGAACCGCACTAAGCTGGTTTAAGTCGTATTTATCAGATCGATCTCAGTTTGTACATGTTAACGATGAATCCTCCATGTACGCCAAAGTCAGTCATGGAGTTCCACAAGGTTCTGTGCTTGGACCAATACTATTCACCTTATATATGCTTCCTTTAGGGGATATTATTAGAAAACACTCCATACATTTTCATTGCTATGCAGATGATACCCAGCTATATTTATCGATCAAGCCAGAAGAACCTCATCAGTTAGCCAACCTCCAAGCATGCCTTAAGGACATAAAGACCTGGATGACCTGTAATTATCTGATGTTGAACTCAGACAAGACAGAAGTTATTGTTCTTGGCCCTGAACACCTCAGAAATACAATATCTAAGGATATTGTTACCCTAGATGGCATTGCCCTGGCCTCCAGCGCCACCGTGAGGAATCTCGGAGTTGTCTTTGATCAGGACATGTCCTTTAACTCCCACGTAAAACAAACTTCACGGACTGCCTTTTTTCACCTCCGTAATATTGCAAAAATCAGGAAGATCCTGTCTCAAACCGATGCAGAAAAATTAGTCCATGCATTTGTCACGTCTAGGCTGGATTATTGCAATTCCTTATTATCAGGCTGTCCCAATAAGTCCCTGAGGACTCTCCAGCTGATCCAGAATGCTGCAGCACGTGTACTGACAGGAACCAGGAAAAGAGATCATATTTCTCCTGTATTAGCTTCTCTGCACTGGCTCCCTGTAAAATCTAGAATAGAGTTTAAAATCCTTCTCCTGACCTACAAAGCTCTTACTGGTCAGGCACCATCATATCTTAAAGAGCTCATAGTACCTTATTACCCCACTAGAGCACTCCGCTCCCAGAATGCAGGGCTGCTTGTGGTTCCTAGAGTCTCCAAAAACAGAACAGGAGCCAGAGCCTTCAGCTATCAAGCTCCTCTCCTGTGGAATCAGCTCCCAGTTTGGGTCCGGGAGGCAGACACACTCTCTACTTTTAAGAGTAGGCTTAAAACTTTGCTTTTTGATAACGCTTATAGTTAAGGGCTGGCTCAGGCCTGCCTGGACCAGCCCCCTAGTTATGCTGCTATAGGCCTACACTGCCGGGGGACTTCCCATGATGCACTGAGCTTTCCTCCTCTCCCTCTTCATCTTTGCACATTCATCACAGTCCAATGCATGTTACTAACTTTATTTCTTCCCCGGAGTTTCTTTGTGCTTTGTCGACTCGTAGGTCGCTGTGGATCGTGGTCCTGGTACGCCTGGGTGCTGCTGCTGCCATGGGCCTGCCTGACTCCCATCACTACAGTTATTATGTTTAGTCGTAGTTCTGTCACTATTAAAGCTCCTATTATTAATCTCAGCTAATATTACAGCTATTTCTACTGTTAGTGCTGCCATACATCTTTGCCTACCTATCTGTCTGTCTGTCTGTCTGTCTATCTGTGTCTCTATGTCTATCTCTCTGTCTCTGTCTGTCTCTCTCTCTCTCTCTCTCTCTCTCTCTCTCCCTAAAACCCAACCGGTCAAAGCAGATGACCGCCCACCTAGAGTCTGGTTCTGCTCAAGGTTTCTGCCTCTTAAAAGGAAGTTTTTCCTTGCCACTGTCGCCAAAGTGCTTGCTCATGGTGGGAACTGTTGGGTCTCTGTAATAACATTATAAAGAGTCGGTCTAGACCTGCTCTATTTTGTAAAGTGTCATGAGATGACTTTGTTGTGATTTGGCGCTATATAAATAAAATTGAATTGAATTGAATTGAATTGAAAAGGTCAAGTTTTGACTGAAAGAGGCCTGAACGTGGAGTTTTCTTTCAAATCAGCTCCTAAGTCACGGTTTGACTCAAAACAGGTCAAATATGCAGTTTGAGACTGAACGAGGGCCCAAAGTGAATCTTTCATTCAAAACAGGTCAAATATGCAGTTTGAGACTGAACGAGGGCCGAAAGTGAATCTTTCATTCAAAACAGGTGGAAAGGACAAGTTTTCAGTGAAAGAGGCCTGAATGTCAAGTTTTCACTCAAAACAGTTGAAAAGGTCAAGTTTTGACTGAAAGAGGCCTGAACGTGGAGTTTTCATTCAAATCAGCTCCTAAGTCACGGTTTGACTCAAAACAGGTCAAATATGCAGTTTGAGACTGAACGAGGGCCCAAAGTGAATCTTTCATTCAAAACAGGAGGAAAGGACAAGTTTTCAGTGAAAGAGGCCTGAATGTCAAGTTTTCACTCAAAACAGTTGAAAAGGTCAAGTTTTGACTGAAAGAGGACTGAACGTGGAGTTTTCATTCAAATCAGCTCCTAAGTCACGGTTTGACTCAAAACAGGTCAAATATGCAGTTTGAGACTGAACGAGATCCCAAAGTGAAGCTTTCATTCAAAACAGGTCAAATATGCAGTTTGAGACTGAACGAGGGACAAAAGTGAATCTTTCATTCAAAACAGGTCAAATATGCAGTTTGAGACTGAACGAGTGCCCAAAGTGAATCTTTCATTTAAAACAGGTCAAATATGCAGTTTGAGACTGAACAAGGGCCCAAAGTGAATCTTTCATTCAAAACAGGAGGAAAGGACAAGTTTTGACTGAAAGAGGCCTGAATGTCAAGTTTTCACTCAAAACAGTTGAAATGGTCAAGTTTTGACTGAAAGAGGCCTGAACGTGGAGTTTTCATTCAAATCAGCTCCTAAGTCACGGTTTGACTCAAAACAGGTCAAATATGCAGTTTGAGACTGAACGAGGGCCCAAAGTGAATCTTTCATTCAAAACAGGAGGAAAGGACAAGTTTTCAGTGAAAGAGGCCTGAATGTCAAGTTTTCACTCAAAACAGTTGAAAAGGTCAAGTTTTGACTGAAAGAGGACTGAACGTGGAGTTTTCATTCAAATCAGCTCCTAAGTCACGGTTTGACTCAAAACAGGTCAAATATGCAGTTTGAGACTGAACGAGATCCCAAAGTGAAGCTTTCATTCAAAACAGGTCAAATATGCAGTTTGAGACTGAACGAGGGACAAAAGTGAATCTTTCATTCAAAACAGGTCAAATATGCAGTTTGAGACTGAACGAGTGCCCAAAGTGAATCTTTCATTTAAAACAGGTCAAATATGCAGTTTGAGACTGAACAAGGGCCCAAAGTGAATCTTTCATTCAAAACAGGAGGAAAGGACAAGTTTTGACTGAAAGAGGCCTGAATGTCAAGTTTTCACTCAAAACAGTTGAAATGGTCAAGTTTTGACTGAAAGAGGCCTGAACGTGGAGTTTTCATTCAAATCAGCTCCTAAGTCACGGTTTGACTCAAAACAGGTCAAATATGCAGTTTGAGACTGAACGAGGGCCCAAAGTGAATCTTTCATTCAAAACAGGAGGAAAGGACAAGTTTTCAGTGAAAGAGGCCTGAATGTCAAGTTTTCACTCAAAACAGTTGAAAAGGTCAAGTTTTGACTGAAAGAGGACTGAACGTGGAGTTTTCATTCAAATCAGCTCCTAAGTCACGTTTTGACTCAAAACAGGTCAAATATGCAGTTTGAGACTGAACGAGATCCCAAAGTGAAGCTTTCATTCAAAACAGGTCAAATATGCAGTTTGAGACTGAACGAGGGACAAAAGTGAATCTTTCATTCAAAACAGGTCAAATATGCAGTTTGAGACTGAACGAGTGCCCAAAGTGAATCTTTCATTTAAAACAGGTCAAATATGCAGTTTGAGACTGAACAAGGGCCCAAAGTGAATCTTTCATTCAAAACAGGAGGAAAGGACAAGTTTTGACTGAAAGAGGCCTGAATGTCAAGTTTTCACTCAAAACAGTTGAAATGGTCAAGTTTTGACTGAAAGAGGCCTGAACGTGGAGTTTTCATTCAAATCAGCTCTTAAGTCACGGTTTGACTCAAAACAGGTCAAATATGCAGTTTGAGACTGAACGAGGGCCCAAAGTGAAGCTTTCATTCAAAACAGGTCAAATATGGAGTTTGAGACTGAACGAGGGCCCAAGTCAATCTTTCATTCAAAACAGGAGGAAAGGACAAGTTTTCAGTGAAAGAGGCCTGAATGTCAAGTTTTCATTCAAAACAGTTGAAAAGGTCAAGTTTTGACTGAAATAGGCCTGAACGTGAACTTTTCATTCAAATCCGCTCCAAACTCACGGTTTGACTCAAAACAGGTCAAATATGCAGTTTGAGACTGAACGAGGGCCGAAAGTGAAGCTTTCATTCAAAACAGGAGGAAAGGACAAGTTTTCAGTGAAAGCGGCCTGAATGTCAAGTTTTCACTCAAAACAGTTGAAAAGGTCAAGTTTTGACTGAAATAGGCCTGAACGTGAACTTTTCATTCAAATCCGCTCCAAACTCACGGTTTGACTCAAAACAGGTCAAATATGCAGTTTGAGACTGAACGAGGGCCGAAAGTGAAGCTTTCATTCAAAACAGGAGGAAAGGACAAGTTTTCAGTGAAAGAGGCCTGAATGTCAAGTTTTCACTCAAAACAGTTGAAAAGGTCAAGTTTTGACTGAAAGAGGCCTGAACGTGGAGTTTTCATTCAAATCAGCTCCTAAGTCACGGTTTGACTCAAAACAGGTCAAATATGCAGTTTGAGACTGAACGAGGGCCCAAAGTGAAGCTTTCATTCAAAACATGTCAAATATGCAGTTTGACACTGAACGAGGGCCCAAAGTGAATCTTTCATTCAAAACAGGAGGAAAGGACAAGTTTTCAGTGAAAGAGGCCTGAATGTCAAGTTTTCACTCAAAACAGTTGAAAAGGTTAAGTTTTTACTGAAAGAGGCCTGAAGGTGGAGTTTTTTTTCAAATCAGCTCCTAAGTCACGGTTTGACTCAAAACAGGTCAAATATGCAGTTTGAGACTGAACGAGGGCCCAAAGTGAATCTTTCATTCAAAACAGGTCAAATATGCAGTTTGAGACTGAACGAGGGCCCAAAGTGAATCTTTCATTCAAAACAGGAGGAAAGGACAAGTTTTCAGTGAAAGCGGCCTGAATGTCAAGTTTTCACTCAAAACAGCTCCAAACTCACGGTTTGACTCAAAACAGGTCAAATATGCAGTTTGAGACTGAACGAGGTCCGAAAGTGAAGCTTTCATTCAAAACAGGAGGAAAGGACAAGTTTCAGTGAAAGCGGCCTGAATGTCAAGTTTTCACTCAAAACAGTTGAAAAGGTCAAGTTTTGACTGAAATAGGCCTGAACGTGAACTTTTCATTCAAATCCGCTCCAAACTCACGGTTTGACTCAAAACAGGTCAAATATGCAGTTTGAGACTGAACGAGGGCCGAAAGTGAAGCTTTCATTCAAAACAGGAGGAAAGGACAAGTTTTCAGTGAAAGAGGCCTGAATGTCAAGTTTTCACTCAAAACAGCTCCAAACTCACGGTTTGACTCAAAACAGGTCAAATATGCAGTTTGAGACTGAACGAGGGCCGAAAGTGAAGCTTTCATTCAAAACAGGAGGAAAGGACAAGTTTTCAGTGAAAGCGGCCTGAATGTCAAGTTTTCACTCAAAATAGCTCCAAACTCACGGTTTGACTCAAAACAGGTCAAATATGCAGTTTGAGACTGAACGAGGGCCGAAAAGTGAAGCTTTCATTCAAAACAGGTCAAATATGCAGTTTGAGACTGAACGAGGGCCGAAAGTGAATCTTTCATTCAAAACAGGAGGAAAGGACAAGTTTTCAGTGAAAGAGGCCTGAATGTCAAGTTTTCACTCAAAACAGTTGAAAAGGTCAAGTTTTTACTGAAAGAGGCCTGAACGTGGAGTTTTTTTTCAAATCAGCTCCTAAGTCACGGTTTGACTCAAAACAGGTCAAATATGCAGTTTGAGACTGAACGAGGGCCCAAAGTGAAGCTTTCATTCAAAACAGGTCAAATATGCAGTTTGAGACTGAACGAGGGCCGAAAGTGAATCTTTCATTCAAAACAGGAGGAAAGGACAACTTTTCAGTGAAAGAGGCCTGAATGTCAAGTTTTCACTCAAAACAGTTGAAAAGGTCAAGTTTTGACTGAAATAGGCCTGAACGTGGAGTTTTCATTCAAATCAGCTCCTAAGTCACGGTTTGACTCAAAATAGGTCAAATATGCAGTTTGAGACTGAACGAGGGCCCAAAGTGAAGCTTTCATTCAAAACAGGTCAAATATGCAGTTTGAGACTGAACGAGGGCCCAAAGTGAATCTTTCATTCAAAACAGGAGGAAAGGACAAGTTTTCAGTGAAAGAGGCCTGAATGTCAAGTTTTCACTCAAAACAGTTGAAAAGGTCAAGTTTTGACTGAAAGAGGCCTGAACGTGGAGTTTTCATTCAAATCAGCTCCTAAGTCACGGTTTGACTCAAAACAGGTCAAATATGCAGTTTGAGACTGAACGAGGGCCAAAGTGAAGCTTTCATTCAAAACAGGTCAAATATGCAGTTTGAGACTGAACGAGGGCCCAAAGTGAATCTTTCATTCAAAACAGGTCAAATATGCAGTTTGAGACTGAACGAGGGCCCAAAGTGAATCTTTCATTCAAAACAGGAGAAAGGACAAGTTTTCAGTGAAAGAGGCCTGAATGTCAAGTTTTCACTCAAAACAGTTGAAAAGGTCAAGTTTTTACTGGAAGAGGCCTGAACGTGGAGTTTTCATTCAAATCAGCTCCTAAGTCACGGTTTGACTCAAAACAGGTCAAATATGCAGTTTGAGACTGAACGAGGGCCCAAAGTGAATCTTTCATTCAAAACAGGAGGAAAGGACAAGTTTTCAGTGAAAGAGGCCTGAATGTCAAGTTTTCACTCAAACAGTTGAAAAGGTCAAGTTTTGACTGAAAGAGGCCTGAACGTGGAGTTTTCATTCAAATCAGCTCCTAAGTCACGGTTTGACTCAAACAGGTCAAATATGCAGTTTGAGACTGAACGAGGGCCCAAAGTGAAGCTTTCATTCACAACCCCAGGTCAAATATGGGAGTTTGAGACTGAACGAGGGCCCAAGTGAATCTTTCATTCAAAACAGGAGGAAAGGACAAGTTTTCAGTGAAAGAGGCCTGAATGTCAAGTTTTCACTCAAAACAGTTGAAAAGGTCAAGTTTTGACTGAAAGAGACCTGAACGTGGAGTTTTCATTCAAATCAGCTCCTAAGTCACGGTTTGATTCAAAACAGGTCAAATATGGAGTTTGAGACTGAACGAGGGCCCAAGTGAATCTTTCATTCAAAACAGGAGGAAAGGACAAGTTTTCAGTGAAAGAGGCCTGAATGTCAAGTTTTCACTCAAAACAGTTGAAAAGGTCAAGTTTTGACTGAAAGAGACCTGAACGTGGAGTTTTCATTCAAATCAGCTCCTAAGTCACGGTTTGACTCAAAACAGGTCAAATATGCAGTTTGCGACTGAACGAGGGCCCAAAGTGAAGCTTTCATTCAAAACAGGTCAAATATGCAGTTTGAGACTGAACGTGGGCCGAAAGTGAATCTTTCATTCAAAACAGGAGGAAAGGACAAGTTTTCAGTGAAAGAGGCCTGAATGTCAAGTTTTCACTCAAAACAGTTGAAAAGGTCAAGTTTTGACTGAAATAGGCCTGAACGTGGAGTTTTCATTCAAATCAGCTCTTAAGTCACGGTTTGACTCAAAACAGGTCAAATATGCAGTTTGAGACTGAACGAGGGCCCAAAGTGAAGCTTTCATTCAAAACAGGCCAAATATGGAGTTTGAGACTGAACGAGGGCCCAAGTGAATCTTTCATTCAAAACAGGAGGAAAGGACAAGTTTTCAGTGAAAGAGGCCTGAATGTCAAGTTTTCATTCAAAACAGTTGAAAAGGTCAAGTTTTGACTGAAATAGGCCTGAACGTGAACTTTTCATTCAAATCCGCTCCAAACTCACGGTTTGACTCAAAACAGGTCAAATATGCAGTTTGAGACTGAACGAGGGCCGAAAGTGAAGCTTTCATTCAAAACAGGAGGAAAGGACAAGTTTTCAGTGAAAGCGGCCTGAATGTCAAGTTTTCACTCAAAACAGCTCCAAACTCACGGTTTGACTCAAAACAGGTCAAATATGCAGTTTGAGACTGAACGAGGGCCGAAAGTGAAGCTTTCATTCAAAACAGGAGGAAAGGACAAGTTTTCAGTGAAAGCGGCCTGAATGTCAAGTTTTCACTCAAAACAGTTGAAAAGGTCAAGTTTTGACTGAAATAGGCCTGAACGTGAACTTTTCATTCAAATCCGCTCCAAACTCACGGTTTGACTCAAAACAGGTCAAATATGCAGTTTGAGACTGAACGAGGGCCGAAAGTGAAGCTTTCATTCAAAACAGGAGGAAAGGACAAGTTTTCAGTGAAAGAGGCCTGAATGTCAAGTTTTCACTCAAAACAGTTGAAAAGGTCAAGTTTTGACTGAAAGAGGCCTGAACGTGGAGTTTTCATTCAAATCAGCTCCTAAGTCACGGTTTGACTCAAAACAGGTCAAATATGCAGTTTGAGACTGAACGAGGGCCCAAAGTGAAGCTTTCATTCAAAACATGTCAAATATGCAGTTTGACACTGAACGAGGGCCCAAAGTGAATCTTTCATTCAAAACAGGAGGAAAGGACAAGTTTTCAGTGAAAGAGGCCTGAATGTCAAGTTTTCACTCAAAACAGTTGAAAAGGTTAAGTTTTTACTGAAAGAGGCCTGAAGGTGGAGTTTTTTTTCAAATCAGCTCCTAAGTCACGGTTTGACTCAAAACAGGTCAAATATGCAGTTTGAGACTGAACGAGGGCCCAAAGTGAATCTTTCATTCAAAACAGGTCAAATATGCAGTTTGAGACTGAACGAGGGCCCAAAGTGAATCTTTCATTCAAAACAGGTCAAATATGCAGTTTGAGACTGAACGAGGGCCCAAAGTGAAGCTTTCATTCAAAACAGGTCAAATATGCAGTTTGAGACTGAAAGAGGGCCCAAAGTGAAGCTTTCATTCAAAACAGGTCAAATATGCAGTTTGAGACTGAACGAGGGCCGAAAGTGAATCTTTCATTCAAAACAGGAGGAAAGGACAAGTTTTCAGTGAAAGAGGCCTGAATGTCAAGTTTTCACTCAAAACAGTTGAAAAGGTCAAGTTTTGACTGAAAGAGGCCTGAACGTGGAGTTTTCATTCAAATCAGCTCCTAAGTCACGGTTTGACTCAAAACAGGTCAAATATGCAGTTTGAGACTGAACGAGGGCCCAAAGTGAAGCTTTCATTCAAAACATGTCAAATATGCAGTTTGACACTGAACGAGGGCCCAAAGTGAATCTTTCATTCAAAACAGGAGGAAAGGACAAGTTTTCAGTGAAAGAGGCCTGAATGTCAAGTTTTCACTCAAAACAGTTGAAAAGGTTAAGTTTTTACTGAAAGAGGCCTGAAGGTGGAGTTTTTTTTCAAATCAGCTCCTAAGTCACGGTTTGACTCAAAACAGGTCAAATATGCAGTTTGAGACTGAACGAGGGCCCAAAGTGAATCTTTCATTCAAAACAGGTCAAATATGCAGTTTGAGACTGAACGAGGGCCCAAAGTGAATCTTTCATTCAAAACAGGAGGAAAGGACAAGTTTTCAGTGAAAGCGGCCTGAATGTCAAGTTTTCACTCAAAACAGCTCCAAACTCACGGTTTGACTCAAAACAGGTCAAATATGCAGTTTGAGACTGAACGAGGTCCGAAAGTGAAGCTTTCATTCAAAACAGGAGGAAAGGACAAGTTTTCAGTGAAAGCGGCCTGAATGTCAAGTTTTCACTCAAAACAGTTGAAAAGGTCAAGTTTTGACTGAAATAGGCCTGAACGTGAACTTTTCATTCAAATCCGCTCCAAACTCACGGTTTGACTCAAAACAGGTCAAATATGCAGTTTGAGACTGAACGAGGGCCCAAAGTGAATCTTTCATTCAAAACAGGAGGAAAGGACAAGTTTTCAGTGAAAGAGGCCTGAATGTCAAGTTTTCACTCAAAACAGTTGAAAAGGTCAAGTTTTGACTGAAAGAGGCCTGAACGTGGAGTTTTCATTCAAATCAGCTCCTAAGTCACGGTTTGACTCAAAACAGGTCAAATATGCAGTTTGAGACTGAACGAGGGCCCAAAGTGAATCTTTCATTCAAAACAGGAGGAAAGGACAAGTTTTCAGTGAAAGAGGCCTGAATGTCAAGTTTTCACTCAAAACAGTTGAAA
>NW_027261230.1:0-18655 GCF_043641665.1 Enoplosus armatus | reverse complement strand
GAGAGAAAGGAGACAGGAGGGGAGGTGAAGGAGAGAAGGGTGAAGTTGAGAAAAAATATAAAAGGAGGCGGGAGAGGAGGGAGACACAGGTGATGCACATTGATTACTTATTACATCTTAAAGATTTTTGTTTTATGTCTATTGAGTGCTCCTCAAGGCCCCTCTTCAACAGATTCATAGCTCTGAATTCTCTTTATAAACAACCAAAACTGTTATTGTGGGTGACTAAATGTCTTTAAGGGTTGGTTCACAGAAACACTTGCCATATTGGCCCGAATATCAGATGACCCTCTCTTTTTATCACCTACTTCCGTTTAAGCATTTAACCAAACTTTTGTGTAATGTCAGTTACTTACTCACACTCACCTCTCCGAAGCAAGAATAATTTTCTCTGGCTGTTAGCATTTTTCAGTCTTTTTGTCCTTTTGAGCATCTCCTCAAGACGTGCTCTGATTCTTGGCTGCTTGACAGGTAATTCAGTCCCCGGCAGAGATGTTTTCGCTCGTCTGCAATTTGTTTCCTCTGATGATGCAAAACACGTTACACGAGCCGTCAGAAGTTAAACTGGGCTTCATAAAACACTTTTAATGCTGATTAACTCTGAGACTTGAAGAAACCTGCTAGCCTAGCAACATTAAGGCTACAAACAACCCACAATGCAACACTCTCTGAACGAGCCAGTGTGACACCGCTCCTTGCTCCTTTCACAAAGAATATCGGTTGCTGTTATTATGTAAAGGTCTAGTCCTCAAATATATTAAGACCCCCACTTTTTCAAATATGATTTCCAGATAAAGATATCATCTATTTTATCATATCAGTAGCCATGCAGATAGTTTTGGTGTTATTTGCACAGGAAATCTGCCTCCACTGAAATACAATAGAGTCAAATGGAATGTCATTTGTGGTGTTCAAAGCATTGAAACATCTAAAATAGTCAACCATTTAAAAATGACTGTTACTCAATGATCTACAGTTTTCAAAGGAGCTATTTCTTTCAGTAAAAAAGTACCTCCAATGAAAACTGATCACAGTGAGGTCTGTGGATTGTATCAAGGACCGTTTCTGGAAAGAGACGTTGCTTTTGAAATTGCTTAATTGTTAACCGTCAAGGAGATTCGACTCAATTGTATCGGGTTAGCCGAAAGCTAAAAACCAACTGTCTTCATGCCTCGAAACCACAGAGGTAAATCTGTATTGTTACTGTCGGCCAAGTAGATGAAGACTGAGTCAGTAGCACAAGAGAAACTGGATCTTTACCAAGCTCTCAGTCGGGTGTTAAGGATGAATAGACGGCGGTTTCTGTGCAACTTGTGTTCTCCTGGCATTGAGCGAGGAGATAATTAGAGTGAAAGCAGAAAGTTATAGTCGTCGCTCTCTTTGTATGTCCTTCTCTTTATCTCTTTCTCCTGTCTGGATCAGCCCTATTGCTTTGATCTTGCTTTTCACATAACAAGGCCCCAGGGTGTACTATACAAGACAGTAGAAACTACAGTGTGTGTCTGTGTGCACGCGCCCATGCACATGTGTGTATGAGTATACATATAATTTAGGTATGTGTTGAGTATCTTCCTCAGACACTCGCATTTTCCCTCAGGGATTAATTCTTCATGAGGCTTTTTTTTTTCTTAAACGCTCGCTCCACTTTTATTAGTAGAGGATATTGCAGTCTATTAGTGATTTTCTTTGTCAGTTCAGTTCTGTGGATGCTTAATCGTCATGAAAGTGCCAATTAAGCATGTCTTAATTGCCACTGCAGAAGTTAATAAATTGAATGTCATTATGTTTCCTTACATTAACTGTAGAAAAGTAACGATGAAATTGGGGCAGAATTGATAATAGAAAGCAGTCATTGTGTATTTTTTTTTACTAATTTTCATTCCATTGTTGCCATTATCAATGCGTTTTATAAATGTAAACACTATTCTGAGCAAAACAAAGAACCATTTCAGGATTTGGGAGACTCTTAAAGTTGGGGAATGTCGATTAAATGTACAATGTTTTCTATGAATAATGACGAGATGCATAGAATCGTGGAAAGTTGCAAGGCAAGGACAGTATGTTCTCCAGCAATTAGAGCTGGTACTATTTCTGGTATTTGGTCAGATTTTGTTTCTCTTTGCTATTGTAAATAACATCATCTACCCCATCTTGTTTGTATCTCTCTCTCTCTCTCTCTCTGGTCAGACAGGATGTTTTGAGGAGGAAGACAGCCGGGTCATGGTCTGATCCAGAAAGTATGATAAAGATCAACCATTTCCTTTGCATCATATGTGTGTGTGTGTGTGTGTGTGTTTCTCTGTGTGTTTGTATCGCGCCTGGTCTTTTAAGTTTAGTAAAATGAGCATTATGTCTTGAAATACAAACACATACCATGTGTAAGTTGTTAATAAATAATTTACTAATGTTTTATAGATATGTAATAAGCCATTAATAAGGACAACTTATGCAGTACAACGTGTTATGAGCAAGCACAACTAATAGGCATTTTTCTAAAGATTATTTTCATTATTAATTACAAGATGACCTGATTATCATTACCCGTCACAACAACGAACAATGAAAATTCAGTTTACTATCACATAAGACAAAGAATAGCGACTGTTGGAATATTTGCTAGAAAAATTACTTTTTCAAAATAAATATAGTCTGTTTTTCTTTCAAGTGACCGATCGATTAATTCACCAACCGTTTCAGCTTGAGAGCAGTATCAATGCATTTTAGGGGCAGTAAACACACCACACAAACAAGGACAAGCAGACACAAATGTGACTTCTGGAGTGAGGGTGGGAGGCTGGACACTAAAAGGGCCAGGTCGGGGTCAAAGGAGGGGGAAGTTTTTAGGTCCCAGCCAAAGTGTCTCCTGCAGGAGGTGGTGTGTCGGCGTGGAGAGATTCCCGCTCCTCTGAAGTCTGGCAGTCGGTATCTGGTTACTGCTGTAGGTCTGCCATGATTACCCTCCACTCACATTCCACAGCCCTCATTTACTCCAGTCTACACAGGAATCTGACAACGTCTGCATTACACACAGACACACACATAAACACAGGGACCAACAAACCCAACAGATCGCCAGTCAAATGTTAAACTCAAAACACTGATGATCTTAAATGACCACATTCGTCGCCTCCACTTCTACAAATTTCCCATTCCTTTTCCTCCCTTCACAAACTCTTTGTCAATCGAAAAATGCAACACAACTTGAGAGTTTAGACAACGACTTTGACTGTAGCCAAGGTTTGTGTTGCCGCTGTGGTGCTAACCTGGTTGTAAATTGCCAGAAATGCTGTAATCCGCATGGAGGCGTTTGTCACCTCACACCAAACTGTGAGGGGAGCAGTGGTAATGTGGTGGTTTAGCCCCCGACCCCTGTCCGTTCCTGCTGGAAGGAATGCCATTACAGACGGCAGACTGGGCGCCCTATCAGCAGCTCATAGGGCCACATGTTGCACACTTCTTCTGTGATACTGCAACAGGACGTTATGTTCTTTCACAGGGGCCATCCAATTCATGACATCAGTGTACACATATCTGGGTGCTCATGTGTGTGAATGGGAGCAGGGTATCTCTGGTGCATCCTGCCTTGTGTGCCTTGCCGTGCCTTCTGCCTCGATTGGAGAGTCATCTTGTCTCCACACGCTGCTTCCTTCTTTTGAAAATGAATTTCCCATTGCTTTATTAAAGTCAGCTCTCTGTCAGTGAGTCTGACATCAACGTTGTTCCTCTGTGGGGGGTTTTGGCCTCTGGGAGGAAGGCCCGATAGGAGGACAGTGCAATTCATAATCAAGAGGAAGGCAAGGAAATGGCTCTTCTTGTGTAACGTAATTGAAAAAGAAAAGGGAGAGGATATTGTAGTCATCTCAAGCTTGTCTCATGCTGATATTGCACCTATCAATCATATTTCATAGGGTATGTTCTGTGTGTTCACTGACATTTCCCTTGATTTATCATGGTAATAATACGCACATACTACGTGTATAAATATACAGAAGAGAAGGTGAATCGGAGAGGGAGCTGTATGTGATGATTTAATGTGATGTGATGTGTGTGTGGGTGTTGAGGGTATTATAAAATAAGGGCGTCTATGGAAGAATCGTCTTTTTATCAAAATTCATCTAAAGATTCCCGTCAGATTTGAGCCTGTACAACCAACAGAGTGACTCAAAAGAGAGATTTTAGGTGGAGTATCAGTTAACAAGATATTCACTAAAATAAAGATCAACTCTCTTTCATCCATAAAATAAAGAGCCAACTTCATAAAACTTAAGCATCTTTAACACACGGACATTACGCAGAGGACCTGCATGTGACAACGCAAATGTCCGAATCAGATGGACTGGACTGCCCAGCACCCGCTTACAATGTCCATGTAATGTCCGATAGTGCCCATGTGTGAATAGAGCATTAGGTCATTGTCCGGAGAATTCCCAACGAGCATGTGTGCGATGCAGACACGTTTCTATCATGTGACTGCCGGAAAACCAGAAGAATACGAAACATCTGCGGGTGAAGAAGAAGGGTCAGTTACACGAAGACGGCAACGAAAATGTCTCTTAACTGGAGAGACGACGGCAAGGGCAGACACCGAAATCGTCAGACGAATTCAAGGAACAACAAGATACTGCAATTTCTGCTGTGTACTTTTGCGACATTGTCCAGAGTTCCTTTGAGAAAAAGCCTAAAGATTGCTTAAATAAATCACAATCAAATCAGTCAATTATTGAGTTGGCGGGTTGTTTTCCTATTTGAGCTTTGGCAAACACATATGACTTTAACAGCTGTACAGACTTCAAAGTTAATATTGCAAAAGACTGAATGCTGCCAGAAAGATGCTACAGCTGCTTAAATTAACAATGAAATTTAGATATTGTATGAGGTCTCTCCCTAGGGATAGATAAACATTTAACATCTGATGAAGACAGAAGGAGAACGTCTTCGGAACTGGCAGTGATTCTCCACATCACTGTCTACTGTCCAGACCAAAACAACTACTTTTGTTTGAATCGTTCTCTGGTAATTCAGCAATTCTGTCACTTCATGTTTTAGTGTTTTGACTGATGCTGCATAATACATGTAGGGAATCTAGAGAAAATAATCAGCAGATCAATCAAGAATAAAAGCAATTGTTAGCCGCAGCCATATCTGAATGTAAATCTAAGCTATTGTTGAGCTGTTGAAAATGACAACAATGTTAAACTCAATGTTTTTTTTCTTTAGTGCTGATGTTAATAATCTAATGTTAATTACACTAAAAAACAAGGTGGTCACACAGTGGTAAATAAAGAACTTCTTCTTTCCGAACCCAATAAACACATGAAATTCTACTCATATTTTGTGAGTCAAGTAAAGTTTGTTATTCTGGCTCTAATAACTGACAAAGATGGTGGAGTAAACTTCAAAACATTCCCTCAGAAACATATTAAAGATGCTGCATCCACGTTTTTCTTCTCTCTGTGTGCAAACCCATGTGGTGGCACACTAGCAGTGTGCATGGAGATGAATAAGTAGTGGCATCGAAACTCACAAACTCTAATTACAACTGCAAACAGTACACAGTCAAGCAGTCTTGTGCGTGACTGATCAATATTGGCTCAAAATTCATTACATGCAGGACTTAATAAACATTTTTAATGATGATCAGCAAGCTGTATTCTTGCTACTGTCAGCTAATTTTGGTTACAGTGGTTAATATAACATCTAAATCTTTTACTTAACCACAATGCAGGTTTGCCTGACAAACTATAAAAACTTTGAAATAAGAGGGCTTGTTTTTTGTAGCAGAGATCAAAGACACACTACTTTGTGTGTTTGTACATATGTTTCAGCCACTAAATGTGTGTGTGTGTGTGTGTGTGTGTGTGTGTGTGTGTGTGTGTGTGTATTGTGTGAGATTTTTTCTGGGATTCACTGAGGTTGGGAAAAACATGACTGCAGGCCATGCTGGAGCTAAATAAGCATAAGAATGCCAGAAGTGACTGTCCCCTTCTTTAAACCCCCAACTGACACATCCAGCTTGTAAACACGGCTAGACTGTCCCCACCCCACCACCTCCATAACCTCTCATCCTGGGCCCCAGCCCCCCTCCTGCTGGGAGCAGGCAGATAGACAGACTGTCTTATCTACCCCCCCAGGGAAGAGGAAGAGGGGGATGGGGGGTCTGGCTTTGTGTCTACCAGCACAGACGAGGACTTTGTGTCGCATCCACACATGCATGCATGCAGGCACGTGTGCAGGAATACATGGACATATATACATACACACACACACACACACACACACACACACACAAGTATATATTATATGACACAGCACGCAAATGCAAGGACAAAGCATACAGAATCCTTTGATCTATATATACTGCATATGTAGGATGTCTCAAACAATAATGCAGTTTAAGATGACTCACATTCCAGACAAATCCACAACACATTATTCAAACAACCAAGAGGATGTTTACATCAGATTCAATGTCAGCTGACATTCAAATTAGAAAAAATAGTTCCTGAAGTGAAAAGGTCAGGGCTCATTCACACACAAAGAACAGGCAGAAGCAACCCCCACTAACCCCACCTAGACGGGCTTGTAAGGCCCCACCTACAGACCACAACCCTGTTCATCCTCCCAACCCCCCCCCCCCCCCCCCACCACACACACACACACACACACACACACACACACATATATATATATATATATATATATATATATATATATATACACACACACACACACACACACACATATATATATATATATATATATATATATATATATATATATATATATATATATATATATACACACACACACACACACACACATGCACAGTGGCTAACCTGCTGTAGACTGCATGGGTGTGTTCGCCACAGACAAACCGCATGCTGGTTTGACTCTTACAAAGGACTGTCCAGCAAGCGGGCTGATTGTATTTCATTATATTGTGGAATAAGATGGCGGAGCAAGCGTGGCATTTTTCCAACATGATACGGAGAGTTAAATGTTAAAAGGATAACATTCAGGTCTATTTTAATACACTATACATGCCCATACGGACACTGAAGGACTGTAATCATACTTCCTCTACATACTGGCCGTGAAGTGATCCCTTCCTGGGACGACTGCAATGTATGAGATGGGGGTCAAAATCCACAGTACACATTATTTGTAAGTAAAATGCCAAAATTCAGTGGATTCTCAAATATGAATATTTGTTGGGTTTTTTTGTCGTTTATGTTAGTCAACTGAGTATCTTTGGATTGTTTGTTAGACAAAACAAGGAGTTTGAATAGATCAGCAACCAAAATAATCATCTGATTAATCGACCATTTGAACTGCAGCCTTTCTCGTGTGAATATTGCATTAAGATAGACTTAAAATCCTATGATCCTTTAAAGACGCACACTGCAGCTCCACAAGAAAGTCACCTTTAGATTACAAAAGTAATCTGTGAGGCTAGTCTACATTGACTAGCATGTTCCAGTTACTTATTCAAGGTACGTACACAGTATATAACATCACTGAAGGAAAAAACCTCACATGCATCGACCAGACCGTCTGCACTGGCTACAGATAACCACATACAGCCGACAGGTGACTGAACAGTCAGTAAATCCAAGAACAAACTTCCTGCTCAAACAACTGACAGCCACACAGCAAGTAGTTAAATACACACATTTAAGCATCAGCAAAGCCAGCAGCAAGCAAAGACAGACACACTCAGGCAGAGGGTGTTAGCTAATTAGCCCTAGCTGATGATAACACTATCAACACTGGAGAACTAGCTAAGCGCTAACAAGTTAGAAAGCTAACTCTCCCGGTTGTTACACTTGAATGTTGCTAAAGCTTAAAATGTGTTAGTTGTGAGGCCTAAGAGCGGCTGCTTCAAAGTTCATATCGCAGTTATTTTCCCAGACACCTGTCCATTAATAGTCTCACAGTAGCGTGACCGCATCTGATTGTTTGACAGGTAACAGCTAACTGCATTTTTTGAATCAAAGGATGCCACCTTCACCTGGTTGCTGCTCAACGGCAGGCTCGAATGTTTAAGTGTTATACCCTTTTTCACCACTTACACTGATTAACATGAACCAACCGTTATAACCCAGAGGGGCGCTGTTTCCCCAATTTAAAGACACAAGAAAAGGTGTCTGTTTTGTGACAGATTATCATCATATCGCTTTATTAAAACAACAACGATAGTTAGATTAAATAAAAGGGTAGCCTTAGTTCCTGAGAAACAATACTACTGCATTTAAGGAGAACTGTAGCCAGGATTTAAAAAAATACTGCACCCACCAAAAAGCTCTGTATTTTATTCATTACTTAAAGTGTTGAATTATACTGTCTGTAAATGACAGTCAAA
Organism: Enoplosus armatus; assembly: GCF_043641665.1. Taxonomy (NCBI): domain Eukaryota; kingdom Metazoa; phylum Chordata; class Actinopteri; order Centrarchiformes; family Enoplosidae; genus Enoplosus; species Enoplosus armatus. The sequence continues at coordinate 10,293 of NW_027261230.1, read as the reverse complement.
ACTGTGTTTCAATGTCTTCATCGCACCCACCACAGCCAGAAACGCTTTATTTTCTTGACCTAAAAATGGTCAAATTCAAAGATTTTGAGTCTAATATAACTAGAACCAGCTTATAAAATACTCAAGTGTTTTTCTTAGAAGCTGCTCGCAAAAAAACAGCTGTCGTGTGTACATGCTGCTGAAATCTGTAATAGTTTTAATGGAATTATTGCTGGGCAGAATCAGGGTCACCCTGTCTGAGGGAAGTCATGGATATAAGGCCATTCCTCTCTCTCTCTCTCTCTCTCTCTCACACACACACACACACACACACACACACACACACACACAAAGCTTCGAGCCGCTTTAGTTGTATTAGCAGGGTTAGGGATTATTGTTGCGAGGGCATGCAGACAGCCATGAGTTTAAAGTGCATGATGTCAAGGAACAGGGTCCCACCATGTGGTCCAACCCCTGTGGTGGTCTGTATTCTAGTAGGTTTTGGTATAATTTATTGATAAAGTTGTCTTTCTGGGTTTTATAAAATAAAACCAAACTAGTGTATAATATAAATACAAAGATACATACAGCAATGTATGTGCAGGGCACAGTCATTAATAAAACAGGAGGGAATGAATATAAACATGTGTCCTCCAAGCGTTTGCTCAGGGAGACGGGAGACGTATTTATCAATGTGGATTTATGTTTATTATCCTTAGTCTGAATTATAATATGTGTCAGCTAATACCATCCAAATATTTATGTATTACATAATGTCTTTTTTCAGTAATGATTTGGCGATTACTGATATACACAAGCAATAAACAATCTGAATTGTGCAGGGCAATATCTATTTCAGGGACAAGAAAAGTCCGACTTTTCTAAAGGTTTCCTTCATTATTAAACTCTTTTATAAAACATGGTTTTATATGGAGAGGGAGGAAGTACACACACGCTCCATTTCACTCCTGCCTCCACCACTGAGTCACTGTCAGTAAATATGTTGTTTTGTCTCCCGTATTCTAAATAAAATTCAAGGTTTTTCAAAGCGCTGTTGAACAGAGCGGAGGGTGGGGGTTGTATGCCGTGGAAAGTGGGTCTTGTGAATGTAGGTCTTTGAGACAGTGTGTGTGGGTAAAGCAGGCTTACAGTAGTAATCCTCTTCACAGACACCCATCTGACTAGAAACAGGACGAGGCCCAGACAGACACACGCAAACACATGCATGTACACACACGCAGAGAGGTTTTGTTAGAAGGAAATCTAGTTTGTTTTGTCTTTAGAAATATAGAAATAGGTGACTAATAGGCCATCGCCTCTAATCGCATGCTCAGGCCATTCCTCTGATATGTAAAATGGCTAAATGGCGTTGTAATCTTCCAGTAAATTTTCCAGTATGTGTTCATTTCCTCAGGAGTGGCACTAAATCCTTTGTGTGATTGTTTGATACATTACATTCCTTTGTTTCATCAGCCATTAAAATAAAGAGGCTCCTCCAGGAAGCCGGACCCTCTGTTGACTTTATTGGTTCCTGAAATTTGTCATTACTGCTTCCTGGCCGTGATGTCATCAACCGGCTAATGACAGAGAGGAAAAAGGACATTCGTCCCAAAATAACTCAGAAAAAAGACAATTTTAAAAGGCGTAATGAGCCTGTACGGACAGGGACAGTGAGTTATGACTCTGTCACAGTCTGACTCGTTTTGTCTCAAAAGGAAATGCTCTTACGATCCACAGCATGACATCAAAGTCCTTCAGTGACACAAAGTTAAGCCAATGTTGACTTTGGCAATAATGAAAATTGAAAAAAACTGAATGAAACCACCACAAACAACCAAGATAAAACAGAGACTGGACGAGAAATGTTATTTGTATTTTTTTTTATTTTGGCATTTCTTTGTTTTGCATTTATATTAAGCAAAGTGCATCTTATTTTCTTTTTCTCATCAACACATTGCACAATACATAAATAATGATGCATATAAAACGTCTTCATATTTACAATTAATAATATATTTATATATAACATAAAATACATTTTTCGCTTCTTATTTCATTTAATTAAATCTTAGTCATTTATTAAACAAAGTCCGTCAGAATCTTATACTTTCTTCTTCTTTTAAAACTTTTTTTTCTCTGTTTGAACCTCTGGAACAAAAAAGGAAAGTAGGTGTAGTCTGTTTGTGGGGGGGCAGAAGAGGCAAGGAGGGTGAAGAAGAGGAAGGCTGCTGCTATCGGGTGTTGAAAATGACTTCCAACCAGCACGGGCAGCTACTGATAAACTGTCTGGTGTAGCACTGTCCCCAGCCTTTCACAAAGCTTATCTGCACCGTGAAGCCCGTGCGAGGCTGCTGCGTGAACTCGTGGTCGTTCGGCCTCTGCAGGCTGCCGGCCTTGTCATAGTCAAAAGCTTTGATGGAGAAACCGGGGAACACCTTGTGCACCAGCAGCGTGCGCGAGTCCGGGTTGTCCAGTGTGGCCGACTTAATGAAGATGGGGTAGCAGCTGCGGTTGTAGACCCACACCCCGTCTGGCTCACGCGTGAGCTGGATGCCATAGCCGATCTTGGCCCGCACCATCTGCACCAGCTGGGACTTGTTGTCAGAGCAGAGCTGACCCAGGCAGAAGCCGTTCCCCTGAGGTAGATCATAGAAGATGTCCAGAGAGGGCTCCTGGACTGAGTAGAGGCGCCCGACACGTGTCTTCTCCTCCCAGTATGCCACCACGCACCAATGGGCCCGATCGCCAGACTCCTGCAACGCCAGGGAATCTGAAGAAGGAAACAGAGAGGCAGAGATGGTTAGACCTGTAGGAAGCCGCACAGCAAAGACATGATGACACTGAAATATTACACAGTAAAATACAAAGAGATCAAAGAATGAAGAAAAAGAGAGGAGAGGAGGAAAAGATGAGTGCATGAGGCTTTTAAATAAAATGCTAAAGGCTACACCAAGCGTCTCAAACATTGCCACTTCTTCACAACTTCTTCCTTATCCCTGTTTTGGGAAATGGAGAATTTGCTTTAGTCGGGAGCCAAAACTAAACCGTCATCCTCAATTTCTGCCAGACAGGAAAACCATGTTGGAATTCCTGGACCTCAGACAAGAGAAGCAACTCAGAGACACTGTCAGGCAAGTGTCCACATGCAGTACAATATTTGTCTAGGCATTAAATGCTTATCTTCTGTCTGGCTCGTATTTTTGTAGCGGCGTGGCCAACAATGTAGTGACGTCAACTGACTGTCCCGATCATCTCTCTACAAGCAACATGCTTCACCCCGCGGGAGGGAATTATAAACTATCTTTTGAATTTGAGTTAAAAGATACGAGGCCGCAGTAACTGAGCAACAGCAACGAGACAAGTTTCACGTAAACACATAAACCATTCCCTGTCTACGCTGAAGCACGTGGTGTTTAGGCCGATAACTCTCATACCCTGGTGTCTGAATTGGTGACAAGCTAGGCCTCTCCAGTCTAAAGTTTCCCCTGAGCGTAAAAGAAGTGTAGCATTGGCCATGCTCCAGTTTCCACCCCCCCCCCACCCCTTCCTCCCTCTCACGTCTCCCTTTAGTGTGCCTCCTGCGCCGTCCCTCTCCCCCTTCATATCTCTATTCCACAGAAATCTGGCTCCCAGCTACTCCCAGCTAGAAAAGTGGGAGCCAGTCAGGCGCAAGGGAAATAGAGGGAGACAGAGAGAGAGTGCGAGAGGAAAGAAAGAGGGGGCGGGGTGGGGAAGAGAAGGAATGCTTTTCATATATTTTGACTGTTACTTTTGCAACTTTGTTTCCTCTCCTGATTTTTAAGCGCCCCTTGTGCTTTTTCAGGTCGTCACCTAATTGCTGTGACTTCTATCAACTGCTCCGCAATCTTTTACACTTCCTCTACTCTCACACACACACACACACACACACACTCAAATCCAGCCTCCTCGATGAAAGACACATTCAAGGGTTAAGAAAGCTTGAAGAGGGGAAATAAATGTGAGGGAAAAAATTAACAGAGCCCCTCTCAGAGCCATTTCAGTTGCCCCCGTCTTTCCCATCCAACCCCAGCCTCCCCCCGCCCTCCCTTCCTCGTTTCATCTGGCGGTAGCTGTGAATGTAACCGGTAATTTGGAAGGTCCCGTCTGAGACAAACTGCAATGTTAATGCGGCAGGATCTCTGCCGGCCCAAGCAGACTCACCGCGGCCTGTCATTAGCCTTCATTAGACGCAGGGAGAAGGGGGGGAGAAAAAGACAACACTGGGAGAGGAGAGACAGAAACACAGAGGAGGGGAGGGAAGGGAGGGGGGGAGCAAAACTGAAAGCATGCCTTCCATAAAACAAGAGGGGCTGTGTTCTTTGAAGTTGGTCAGAGCCGAGCCTTGGGGAGTTTATCGTAAATCCCTCCTCATGGGGTGCTGGGGGAAACTAAGTACCCAGCTATCTACCTTAGACTAAATGGAGGAGAAAAAGCATTTATCTTTGAGATAAGAGACAGAAAGTGTCTTTTGTGTCTCAGGCTGATGTCAGAGTCTCCGATCGTGGCCGAGCTTTGCTCTCTGGTCTGTTTTACATGTACGTACAGGAACGGCTGGGGGTTGATAAGGAGAAGGATGCTTTGGACTTTCTTAACAGCTGACAGAGGGCCTGCTGGTGGAGCTCACCTGTGGGGCCCTCTGTGTGTTTGTTATTGCTGAGAGAGACAGGGCCTGGCGTCAGAGGTCATTAGAGCGGCTGCCTGTCTGAGCCTGTCATTGCAGCCTGAAAACACCCTGCTATTCAGGACTACACTAACTGCCCCGCTTCCCCTCCCTCGTCGCCTCTCCTCTCCTCTCTTCTCAGAAACTCAGACTGGTAGCAAGTGAGACTCACAGAGGAGAGAAAACGGGGGAAAGATAAAAGCAAAGGGCTTGAAGAGAGACAGAAAAACAACAGAGGGAAATGTGATGGGCAGCAGGAAGGGTCAGCTAGTAAAGCAGTGGTGTATGTAGAAATACTAAAATACTAAAAATACTACATTACAAGTCCCGTCTTGCCAGAGACAGATTTAAAAAGAATGGTTAAAGTCAATAATTGGCTGAGATATCCTCACTTTTAGTCCCCAATATGGGTCAAGCTCCAAAAAGCACTGGATCCTACTTCCCACAACTCAACAACCTCTTTCGTTAGACCTGACTGTCCCTGACTGGTAAATGTCTTTCAAACTCCGTGCCCCCAGTTTGTAACACAGGCTTTCTGTTACAGAAAGTAACAGTAACTTTTTTTTCTGTTCAGTAGGTCAGCGGACAGAAAGCGAGACAGGCAGACTCCTCCATCTGCGGGGCGCAGCCTTGTGAAGACTCTGTTCACAGCTTGTCCTGACAGCAGATGAGCTTACACCTCATGAGTAATGCTGCTGAACACACAACCACACACACACACACACACATATATATATATATAAACACACACGCTAGATGTGAGTGGCCCGTATGAAACGCACCTTGTTTTAAGTGCAAGGCTCATTTAACTGAATTTGAATATTTAACACATCGTGTGTTTGCATGCAAAGTGTCTGCTGGTCGCGCTCCTCATGTTACAGTCTGACACTATTTCAGGTGCTCCCCACATAGGTGTGTGTGTGTGTGTGTGTGTGTGTGTGTGTGTGTGTGTGTGTGTGTGTGTGTGTGTGTGTGTCAGACTGTGTCGTCAGAGTGTCTGCGCTGAGTCCGTCTGTCCTTGGAGCAGCGTGTCTCCATCAGCTCCAGCCCCTGAACACTTACAGAGCTGTCTGTACATCTGTCTGCTTTCTGGATGTCTGCCTATCGAAGCATTAGCTCGTCTATCTGTCTGCCGCCCCCACCTGCTCGTCTGCTCTGCACCCTTTCAGCCTGTGTGTCTCGGGCTTCTCCTCGCTGGAGATAAGCGGGCTAGCTGGCAGCCTGAGGCCATCTGTCACTCCGGCCCTTCCTTTCTGCTCTGCTCCAGTCAGTTGTCTGCTGCTGGTCTGTCCCAGTCTGGTCTGCCCCATGGGGCCCACACGAAAACCCCCATCCAAAAAAAAAAAAACTTTCCCTGCTGGTCCACTATGAAGCAAAACCCATGTTGCTGCTGAAAGATACTGGAGCAGATTGGTGTGGAGTGCGTCATGTGATCATGGATGATAATAATGATAACAGGCCTTGTTAAAAGCAATGTAAGAAAGTGCAAGAAGCAGCTGGTGAGGGCTAATGTGGATGTTAGCCATTAGGAACACTGTGCAAACAAAAACAACATATTGCTCCCATGTTTTCTAGGTATTTGATGGATGATCAGCTTATGGTCTTGTGAGGTGGGGGGCTGTAAATATCTGTGATTAAATAAACCCCATGTGCAATGCAAAATATTTAAACCATAGCACGGGGAGGGCTCGGCAAATAGGCACACACTGCTGGCTCCCCTGTGGATTTTAATGGTCCATGGTTTTAAAGAGTGGACGCCACGCTAGCTGAGACAATTGGACATGGCTGAAGGGAGGAGGGAACGGCTGAGAGGAAGGGGGGGAGGGGCAACGACAGACTGGGTGCTTCTCTCAGGGCCAGAAACACAGTCTGGAAAGGTTAATCATTACCTCTTTCTGACTCCACACACACACACACACACACACACACACACCAGGTCGCTACTATACTTAGAAGTCAACACAGTCACAGAGTAGCACGCCTACACCCTCATGCACACACACACAATTTTCAACCTTCACTCCTGGACACAACACTATCAACATCGGTAAACAGTGAGGAGGCTCCTGAGAACTGTCTCGTATCGATCCCTGAGAGCCCTATATATGTGTGTGTGTGTGTGTGTGTGTGTGTGTGTGTGTGTGTGTGTGTGTGTGTGTGTGTGTGTGTGTGTGTGTTGAGCCTCTCTCAGCTCAGACGTATAATGACCCTGTCGTCATCACACAGCGGCTCAGGAGAGGAATGGGAAAGGCATGAAGGAAACAGCTCAAGGGGGAAGGAAGGACTCTTCATGGTGCCTTATTTTCTAAGTCAACACCTTCTCTCGAGCCGGGGAAAGTCTATTCCAAAGGTCAAGGGTCACCCTGGAGGCATTCCTTTTGTTCTCCCTGCCATGCCGTATACGTTCAGCCCTGTATGCGTGTGTCTGTAAAGAAAGTTTGTGCATGGCTCTCTCTCTCTCTCTCTGTTCACAAAAGTATTTGGTCTCATTGATTTTTTGAGTTAATACAAGTTAGAGTCCTCAACAGCGGGCTTGTTGCTGGTTGTGTTCACTTCACTTTCTTCTGTGGGAAAGAAGAAATTCAATGACGAGCAACCCCTTCAGAAAGAGAAGGGTCAGCCGTTCTGTGCGGTGAAGACAGAGGAGTGTCATTGTCTCACGTCAATACATCAACACAGCCTTGAACGTTTAGGCCGACGACTGTGTGCACAGTCTGGTTCCCCCCACTGTTGAAAGGTAAATGACTCAGTCTGCTCTTAAAATGATTGTAATCGTTTACTTGTCGTGCAGAAGAGCATGCAGCCTGCCACCAAACATCATTAAATGTTTGAGATTCAGGTGTGTTATGCTACTAAGCGTCAAGCCTCGAGCAGAGATAAGGAGCAGGCTATAGAGGTCAGATAGCGGCTCACTTCTTTTTAACTCCACAAACCCCACATTTCTTTCATTTTCAAACTTGTAGTCTTCAATCCCAACCCACGAGGAAATTCATGAGACTTTTCGCAGCTTTGTCTGGAGCTACAAAAGGCTTTAAACAACTTTTTTCAGTGCGGTTCCCCTTTAAGATAAGTAACAAAGAAGCAGACTTCAGCAGTTTTTATTAACCTGTAAAATGATTTAAAAGGTATGCTATGTGGACCTAATTTGCCGTATTAGTGCGTATTTTTTGCAAAGTGTCAACTTTGAAGAAGAAATAACACATTGCTCAGCCCTGGTAGATAAATAGAAAGACAAATAGTGGGTTCAGTAGCTAACAGAGGAAGCGCCTCTTTAGGGTGGCAGGTTATGTAAGAAGATTTGAAGTCCCCACCCCCCCCTTCAGGAAACCTAAATAAGCCCTGATGGCAGGAAAACCACACAGGGGAGTGGCATAGTTTCACTATCTACAGATCTGACTCCTCACAGAAACACAGATAGAGAGAATGAGTTGCAGACACGCCATCTCTAACATGGACCGTCCGGCCACAGCCGGGACGAGATAAGGAGAAGAAATGGCGCATGTTTTCTTCATGCCTCCCTCTACAGTATAATTTAGTCTGAGTGGAAGTTTTTGCTATAATTACATGGTCCGCATGTCTTGATGTCGCTGAGGCACGGCGTTTTTCTCAGTTTGAGATAAAATACAGGAACGTTTCGTAATTAATTGTGCGGCGTCTTCCATTCGGATTATCACAAAACTGCAGCACGATACTTTTTCACTGAAGGACGTTTTATCCCCCTGGAACACCTCCTTCCTGCTCCTGCTGAGTTATTATTCCAACACTTCAACCTGCTGACCCTCACACACACACACACACACACACACACACACACACACACGATCCCCTGCAGCCCAGATTTCCCAGGGTGACAGGACAAATAAACACAAGCTAGTTGGATACAGGGTGCCAGGCGGGCTGTAATGATGTCATCAGCTCACTTTTGCAAACACACAAGTCAGAAGATCTCTCAGAAGATATCTCCATTTACATACACACACACACACACACACACACACACACGGTGCTACGGACAGATGGACAGACAAGCCGAACAATCACCACATTGTTGTGGCCCTAAGACACCGTGGGAACTAAATAATACAAACATCACAAACAGACAGGCAGACAACCAACCAGCAGAGCCAGTTGTGTTCAATCTGGGCTTTGTTGTGTTGTGTCGTTACTGTTATTAATAATTATGCACCTCTTTATGTCTGTCATTGTGTGTGTGATTATGCCAGCCCTGTGGTCTGTGATAGAGATGTGGCTACTGACAGGGCTGAGTCTGTCGCTCAGATGAAAAGAGACACGCACCCCTCCGGTCTGAGCGCACAAAAGACAAACTGACTACATGAATGAGCAGGCGGGAGGGTGGAGACAACAGTACTGTGTGTCACACAAGAAATCTAACACACACACACACACACACAGGTTTACAGGAATGTGTCTCCACTTATTTCCATTTCCGTCTTTATCCTGCTAAAGGCTGGGGTTTTCTCCCTCCCTTCCTCTCTCCTTCACACGCTCTCTCTTTCATATCTTCATGCATTGAGGTAATGTCAAAATCCACTTCCACAGAGTGACTGCAAAACCAAAACAATGTTCATCTTGTTCTGGGCTTCCCTCCAGCTCTGGCTCGGAGCCAAATCTGCATAGCCCACCTTTCAATCAACTGGCTATGCTAAAGGTACACTAATGTTTTCAACTGTAAGTGCTATTTTGAAGCTACGCTAAGAACAACACAGCATAAAGCATCTCAGTCTGAGAACATCAAACACATGCAAGCTAGGCACACTGTCCTCTATCCTCTCTTCCCTTTTTCCCCCCCTCTCTCTCCATCCTCCACTGTCTCCGCGCTCTGTTTTTTCGATTTGTGCAGCATAATGACACAGGGTGGGGAACAGAGGACGGCCAAAACCAAAATTAAGTCCCTTGCCAAGAGGCGGCTTGGCTGCCGCGCAAGGAGAGGAAGTGGGGAGTAATGAGAGATCCTGGCCCGGCACGGAGCGGCCCGGCTCTGCTCTGCTCAACTCGCTGGCTGAACACACAGCCTCCAAATTACAGAGAACAGAGCAGAGCTGCCGGCCATCTCTCCCTCCACCCAAAGCCGCCATCTTCTCTCCCTCTCCATTCCTTCCTCTTACTGTTCAAGCAAAAAGGAAAATCAAGATTCAACCAATGCCAAAGCAGCTTTATGGTGAAGAAAGCGTCTCTTGAGCAAGTTTCTGTAGAGAGTCATCTGGCTCTAACAGGCTACATGCATTTCTCTCTTTGTAGATAGAAGAAAACAAATGCTCAATTTCTTTCTTTCTTTCTTTCTTTCTTTCTTGTTTTATTTAACTCCCTCCTCCTTTCTGGTTGGTGCGCTCCAGTGTTTGTTTTCTGTCAAGAAGAGGCCTCGGCTGCCTCCCTGTCCGCTCGCCTTTTCCTCAAAGACATGAGGTCATATCCTGCGCAGCCCTTTCCTTTCCCTGCTAACCCAAACAAGGCAGGAATGCCGAGAGAGAGAGAGAGAGAGAGAGACTGAGGGTGCTCTGTTTCTGACTCGAGCTGTTGATTGCTGGAAGATTGTGTCTCTTAACATTGGTGGTATGTAATTTAAACTCGACTTAATGTAAATAACTCAAGAAAAACAAATTCAAAAACAACAC
>NW_027261229.1:7500-18858 GCF_043641665.1 Enoplosus armatus | reverse complement strand
AAAGTTTTCAGTGCAAAAGCGGTGACCTTTCAACTGTTTTGAATGAAAACGTTGAACAGGTCAGGCCGCTTTCGACGGAGAACTTGTCCTTTCCTCCTGTTTTGATGAAAGCTTCACTTTGGGCCTCGTTCAGTCTGAAACTGCATATTTGACCTGTTTTGAGTCAAACCGTGAGTTTGAGAGCGGATTTGAATGAAAAGTTCACGTTCAGGCCTATTTCAGTCAAAACTTGACCTTTTTCAACTGTTTTGAGTGAAAACTTGACATTCAGGCCGCTTTCACTGAAAACTTGTCCTTTCCTCCTGTTTTGAATGAAAGCTTCACTATCGGCCCTCGTTCAGTCTCAACATGCATATTTGACCTGTTTTGAGTCAAACCGTGAGTTTGGAGCTGTTTTGAGTGAAAACTTGACATTCAGGCCGCTTTCACTGAAAACTTGTCCTTTCCTCCTGTTTTGAATGAAAGCTTCACTTTGGGCCCTCGTTCAGTCTCAAACTGCATATTTGACCTGTTTTGAGTCAAACCGTGAGTTTGGAGCTGTTTTGAGTGAAAACTTGACATTCAGGCCGCTTTCACTGAAAACTTGTCCTTTCCTCCTGTTATGAATGAAAGCTTCACTTTGGGCCCCTCGTTCAGTCTCAAACTGCATATTTGACCTGTTTGAGTCAAACCGTGAGTTTGGAGCGGATTTGAATGAAAAGTTCACGTTCAGGCCTAATTCAGTCAAAACTTGACCTTTTCAACTGTTTTGAGTGAAAACTTGACATTCAGCCGCTTTCACTGAAAACTTGTCCTTTCCTCCTGTTTTGAATGAAAGCTTCACTTTCGGCCCTCGTTCAGTCTCAAACTGCATATTTGACCTGTTTGAGTCAAACGTGAGTTTGGAGCTGTTTTGAGTGAAAACTGACATTCAGGCCGCTTCACTGAAAACTTGTCCTTTCCTCCTGTTTTGAATGAAAGCTTCACTTTGGGCCCTCGTTCAGTCTCAAACTGCATATTTGACCTGTTTTGAGTCAAACCGTGAGTTTGGAGCGGATTTGAATGAAAAGTTCACGTTCAGGCCTATTTCAGTCAAAACTTGACCTTCACTGTTTTGAGTGAAAACTTGACATTCAGGCCGCTTTCACTGAAAACTTGTCCTTTCCTCCTGTTTTGAATGAAAGCTTCACTTTCGGCCCTCGTTCAGTCTCAAACTGCATATTGACCTGTTTTGAGTCAAACCGTGAGTTTGGAGCTGTTTTGAGTGAAAACTTGACATTCAGGCCGCTTTCACTGAAAACTTGTCCTTTCCTCCTGTTTTGAATGAAAGCTTCACTTTGGGCCCTCGTTCAGTCTCAACTGCATATTTGACCTGTTTTGAGTCAAAACCGTGAGTTTGGAGCGGATTTGAATGAAAAGATCACGTTCAGGCCTATTCAGTCAAAACTTGACCTTTTCAACTGTTTTGAGTGAAAACTTGACATTCAGGCCGCTTTCACTGAAAACTTGTCCTTTCCTCCTGTTTTGAATGAAAGCTTCACTTTGGGCCCTCGTTCAGTCTCAAACTGCATATTTGACCTGTTTTGAGTCAAACAGTGAGTTTGGAGCTGTTTTGAGGGAAAACTTGACATTCAGGCCGCTTTCACTGAAAACTTGTCCTTTCCTCCTGTTTTGAATGAAAGCTTCACTTTGGGCCCTCGTTCAGTCTCAAACTGCATATTTGACCTGTTTTGAGTCAAACCGTGAGTTTGGAGCGGATTTGAATGAAAAGTTCACGTTCAGGCCTATTTCAGTCAAAACTTGACCTTTTCAACTGTTTTGAGTGAAAACTTGACATTCAGGCCGCTTTCACTGAAAACTTGTCCTTTCCTCCTGTTTTGAATGAAAGCTTCACTTTGGGCCCTCGTTCAGTCTCAAACTGCATATTTGACCTGTTTTGAGTCAAACCGTGAGTTTGGAGCGGATTTGAATGAAAAGTTCACGTTCAGGCCTATTTCAGTCAAAACTTGACCTTTTCAACTGTTTTGAGTGAAAACTTGACATTCAGGCCGCTTTCACTGAAAACTTGTCCTTTCCTCCTGTTTTGAATGAAAGCTTCACTTTCGGCCCTCGTTCAGTCTCAAACTGCATATTTGACCTGTTTTGAATGAAAGCTTCACTTTAGGCCCTCGTTCAGTCTCAAACTGCATATTTGACCTGTTTTGAGTCAAACCGTCACTTTGGAGCTGATTTGAATGAAAACTTCACGTTCAGGCCTCTTTCTGTCAAAACTTGACCTTTTCAACTGTTTTGAGTGAAAACTTGACATTCAGGCCTCTTTCACTGAAAACTTGTCCTTTCCTCCTGTTTTGAATGAAAGCTTCACTTTGGGCCCTCATTCAGTCTCAAACTGCATATTTGACCTGTTTTGAGTCAAACCGTGACTTTGGAGCTGATTTGAATGAAAACTTCACGTTCAGGCCTCTTTCTGTCAAAACTTGACCTTTTCAACTGTTTTGAGTGAAAACTTGACATTCAGGCCTCTTTCACTGAAAACTTGTCCTTTCCTCCTGTTTTGAATGAAAGCTTCACTTTAGGCCCTCGTTCAGTCTCAAACTGCATATTTGACCTGTTTTGAGTCAAACCGTCACTTTGGAGCTGATTTGAATGAAAACTTCACGTTCAGAGCCTCTTTCTGTCAAAACTTGACCTTTTCAACTGTTTTGAGTGAAAACTTGACATTCAGGCCTCTTTCACTGAAAACTTGTCCTTTCCTCCTGTTTTGAATGAAAGCTTCACTTTAGGCCCTCGTTCTTTCTCAAACTGCATATTTGACCTGTTTTGAGTCAAACCGTGACTTTGGAGCTGATTTGAATGAAAACTTCACGTTCAGTCCTCTTTCTGTCAAAACTTGACCTTTTCAACTGTTTTGAGTGAAAACTTGACATTCAGGCCTCTTTCACTGAAAACTTGTCCTTTCCTCCTGTTTTGAATGAAAGCTTCACTTTCGGCCCTCGTTCAGTCTCAAACTGCATATTTGACCTGTTTTGAGTCAAACCGTGAGTTTGGAGCGGTTTTGAATGAAATGTTCACGTTCAGGCCTATTTCAGTCAAAACTTGACCTTTTCAACTGTTTTGAGTGAAAACTTGACATTCAGGCCTCTTTCACTGAAAACTTGTCCTTTCCTCCTGTTTTGAATGAAAGCTTCACTTTCGGCCCTCGTTCAGTCTCAAACTGCATATTTGACCTGTTTTGAGTCAAACCGTGAGTTTGGAGAGGTTTTGAATGAAATGTTCACGTTCAGGCCTATTTCAGTCAAAACTTGACCTTTTCAACTGTTTTGAGTGAAAACTTGACATTCAGGCCGCTTTCACTGAAAACTTGTCCTTTCCTCCTGTTTTGAATGAAAGCTTCACTTTAGGCCCTCGTTCAGTCTCAAACTGCATATTTGACCTGTTTTGAGTCAAACCGTCACTTTGGAGCTGATTTGAATGAAAACTTCACGTTCAGGCCTCTTTCTGTCAAAACTTGACCTTTTCAACTGTTTTGAGTGAAAACTTGACATTCAGGCCTCTTTCACTGAAAACTTGTCCTTTCCTCCTGTTTTGAATGAAAGCTTTACTTTCGGCCCTCGTTCAGTCTCAAACTGCATATTTGACCTGTTTTGAGTCAAACTGTGAGTTTGGAGCTGTTTTGAGGGAAAACTTGACATTCAGGCCGCTTTCACTGAAAACTTGTCCTTTCCTCCTGTTTTGAATGAAAACTTCACTTTCGGCCCTCGTTCAGTCTCAAACTGCATATTTGACCTGTTTTGAGTCAAACTGTGAGTTTGGAGCTGTTTTGAGGGAAAACTTGACATTCAGGCCGCTTTCACTGAAAACTTGTCCTTTCCTCCTGTTTTGAATGAAAGCTTCACTTTCGGCCCCCGTTCAGTCTCAAACTGCATATTTGACCTGTTTTGAGTCAAACCGTGAGTTTGGAGCGGATTTGAATGAAAAGTTCACGTTCAGGCCTACTTCAGTCAAAACTTGACCTTTTCAACTGTTTTGAGGGAAAACTTGACATTCAGGCCGCTTTCACTGAAAACTTGTCCTTTCCTCCTGTTTTGAATGAAAGCTTCACTTTCGGCCCCCGTTCAGTCTCAAACTGCATATTTGACCTGTTTTGAGTCAAACCGTGAGTTTGGAGCGGATTTGAATGAAAAGTTCACGTTCAGGCCTACTTCAGTCAAAACTTGACCTTTTCAACTGTTTTGAGGGAAAACTTGACATTCAGGCCGCTTTCACTGAAAACTTGTCCTTTCCTCCTGTTTTGAATGAAAGCTTCACTTTCGGCCCCCGTTCAGTCTCAAACTGCATATTTGACCTGTTTTGAGTCAAACCGTGAGTTTGGAGCGGATTTGAATGAAAAGTTCACGTTCAGGCCTACTTCAGTCAAAACTTGACCTTTTCAACTGTTTTGAGGTAAAACTTGACATTCAGGCCGCTTTCACTGAAAACTTGTCCTTTCCTCCTGTTTTGAATGAAAGCTTCACTTTCGGCCCTCGTTCAGTCTCAAACTGCATATTTGACCTGTTTTGAGTCAAACTGTGAGTTTGGAGCTGTTTTGAGGGAAAACTTGACATTCAGGCCTCTTTCACTGAAAACTTGTCCTTTCCTCCTGTTTTGAATGAAAACTTCACTTTCGGCCCTCGTTCAGTCTCAAACTGCATATTTGACCTGTTTTGAGTCAAACGTGAGTTTGGAGCTGTTTTGAGTGAAAACTTGACATTCAGGCCGCTTTCACTGAAAACTTGTCCTTTCCTCCTGTTTTGAATGAAAGCTTCACTTTGGGCCCTCGTTCAGTCTCAAACTGCATATTTGACCTGTTTTGAGTCAAACCGTGAGTTTGGAGCGGATTTGAATGAAAAGTTCACGTTCAGGCCTATTTCAGTCAAAACTTGACCTTTTCAACTGTTTTGAGTGAAAACTTGACATTCAGGCCGCTTTCACTGAAAACTTGTCCTTTCCTCCTGTTTTGAATGAAAGCTTCACTTTCGGCCCTCGTTCAGTCTCAAACTGCATATTTGACCTGTTTTGAGTCAAACCGTGAGTTTGGAGCGGATTTGAATGAAAAGTTCACGTTCAGGCCTATTTCAGTCAAAACTTGACCTTTTCAACTGTTTTGAGTGAAAACTTGACATTCAGGCCGCTTTCACTGAAAACTTGTCCTTTCCTCCTGTTTTGAATGAAAGCTTCACTTTCGGCCCTCGTTCAGTCTCAAACTGCATATTTGACCTGTTTTGAGTCAAACCGTGAGTTTGGAGCGGATTTGAATGAAAAGTTCACGTTCAGGCCTACTTCAGTCAAAACTTGACCTTTTCAACTGTTTTGAGTGAAAACTTGACATTCAGGCCGCTTTCACTGAAAACTTGTCCTTTCCTCCTGTTTTGAATGAAAGCTTCACTTTCGGCCCTCGTTCAGTCTCAAACTGCATATTTGACCTGTTTTGAGTCAAACCGTGAGTTTGGAGCTGTTTTGAGTGAAAACTTGACATTCAGGCCGCTTTCACTGAAAACTTGTCCTTTCCTCCTGTTTTGAATGAAAGCTTCACTTTGGGCCCTCGTTCAGTCTCAAACTGCATATTTGACCTGTTTTGATTCAAACCGTGAGTTTGGAGCGGATTTGAATGAAAAGTTCACGTTCAGGCCTATTTCAGTCAAAACTTGACCTTTTCAACTGTTTTGAGTGAAAAGTTGACATTCAGGCCGCTTTCACTGAAAACTTGTCCTTTCCTCCTGTTTTGAATAAAAGCTTCACTTTGGGCCCTCGTTCAGTCTCAAACTGCATATTTGACCTGTTTTGAGTCAAACCGTGAGTTTGGAGCTGTTTTGAGTGAAAACTTTTATTCAGGCCGCTTTCACTGAAAACTTGTCCTTTCCTCCTGTTTTGATGAAAGCTTCACTTTCGGCCCTCGTTCAGTCTCAAACTGCATATTTGACCTGTTTTGAGTCAAACCGTGAGTTTGGAGCGGATTTGAATGAAAAGTTCACGTTCAGGCCTATTTCAGTCAAAACTTGACCTTTTCAACTGTTTTGAGTGAAAACTTGACATTCAGGCCGCTTTCACTGAAAACTTGTCCTTTCCTCCTGTTTTGAATGAAAGCTTCACTTTGGGCCCTCGTTCAGTCTCAAACTGCATATTTGACCTGTTTTGAGTCAAACCGTGAGTTTGGAGCTGTTTTGAGGGAAAACTTGACATTCAGGCCGCTTTCACTGAAAACTTGTCCTTTCCTCCTGTTTTGAATGAAAGCTTCACTTTCGGCCCTCGTTCAGTCTCAAACTGCATATTTGACCTGTTTTGAGTCAAACCGTGAGTTTGGAGCGGATTTGAATGAAAAGTTCACGTTCAGGCCTATTTCAGTCAAAACTTGACCTTTTCAACTGTTTTGAGTGAAAACTTGACATTCAGGCCGCTTTCACTGAAAACTTGTCCTTTCCTCCTGTTTTGAATGAAAGCTTCACTTTGGGCCCTCGTTCAGTCTCAAACTGCATATTTGACCTGTTTTGAGTCAAACCGTGAGTTTGGAGCTGTTTTGAGTGAAAACTTGACATTCAGGCCGCTTTCACTGAAAACTTGTCCTTTCCTCCTGTTTTGAATGAAAGCTTCACTTTGGGCCCTCGTTCAGTCTCAAACTGCATATTTGACCTGTTTTGAGTCAAACCGTGAGTTTGGAGCGGATTTGAATGAAAAGTTCACGTTCAGGCCTATTTCAGTCAAAACTTGACCTTTTCAACTGTTTTGAGTGAAAACTTGACATTCAGGCCGCTTTCACTGAAAACTTGTCCTTTCCTCTTGTTTTGAATGAAAGCTTCACTTTCGGCCCTCGTTCAGTCTCAAACTGCATATTTGACCTGTTTTGAGTCAAACCGTGAGTTTGGAGCTGTTTTGAGTGAAAACTTGACATTCAGGCCGCTTTCACTGAAAACTTGTCCTTTCCTCCTGTTTTGAATGAAAGCTTCACTTTGGGCCCTCGTTCAGTCTCAAACTGCATATTTGACCTGTTTTGAGTCAAACCGTGAGTTTGGAGCGGATTTGAATGAAAAGTTCACGTTCAGGGGGTTAGGGTTAGGATGGGGGAACTGAGCCCGTCCCATGAATGGGGCGGGAGGTGCGCGGTCCATCCCCCAGTCAGGAGCATAATCCCAGCCCCAGGTTGGCTGACGGAAGCGCTGGCGTCTCCTGCCGTAGCTCACATCCGTCCAGCCATCCCACCTCTGAGCCATCTGATATGGCTGTATGAAGTCTATTGTCGCCTTTGTTATGTTAATATATATGTAGTTATATATTTATATATTTATTAATAAAGGTATGTATTTTTTTAAGGCGAAAATCCAAATGAAATCAACAAATGAAATGTAAAAAATCAAATAAAATCTGTGTTTAGAAAAATAAAAAAATAAACTGTATTTAAATCAAATTGTGTGCACTAAAGCAACGTTTCAACCCTTTTGTGGGTCTTCTTCAGGCTATGGCACACGAAAAAAGAAAAAAAGATGGTTTGCTAGAGGCTTTGCTGGAGAAATGTTGTCTCTTTGAGAGTCCGAGCAAAAGTGAGCTCTCCCCTGCGTGTGTGTGGCTGGCCACTCCCCTTACTGCCTTTGATGGCTTTGATGGCTTTGATGTTTTTTTGTCCCTCTTTTTTTCGTTCGTCGTTTAGTTTCTAAATTTTAACCCCTTAATCCCTGTACTAAATTAATTGGTATCAATGGTAATGTAACTTTAACTTTAAACTATGTTAACCCCTTGCTTCTCTTATGCATAAATTAGTAGTAATAAAATCGTGTTGTATCAATGTTGTTTTAACTTTTACCCCGAAATGCCCTTACTAAATAAATTGTTCCCCACGGTTTGTCAATATAATTAAAGTATTTAACCCCTTAATTCCCTTATTAAATGTTTTAACAATAAATGAAATTTTGTCTTGTGCTTATTTAAAGGAGGGGAAAAGTTCGGGGAAGGGTGGAAGGTTAGGATTAGGAGGTTTTAGGGTTAGGGAAGGGGAACTGAGCCCGTCCACGAAGTGGGACGGGAGGTGCTCTGTCCATCCCCCGACTTCCCCCGTACCCGCGGTCCCAATCAGCCTGGCCAAAGTGCTGGCGCCTCCGGCCATAACGGACTTGGGTCCAGGCCCCGCCAAAGTCGTCCATGTCCATGTGTTTTGTGTCTGTCTTTAGTTGTTAACGTGGTCTGTAATTTCGCCTTTGTTATATATGTGATAAATAAAAGTGTTTTATGTAATGAAATGAAATGTATCTATGTAATAAAAAATCAAAAAATCAAATCAAATGTCTTTTTTCAAAAAATAAAGAAAAAACAATTTGTTTTGCAAAATTCAAACAAAACCAACGTGTGCCAAGGACAACGTTTCGACCCCGTGGGTCTTCCTCAGGTCAGGCACACTAAAAATGAAATAAAAATGTCAAAAAGTAACTTGGTCTTGCAGTGTCTCTGTTAGGTGTGCACTCTACGAAGATCAAAGCCAGAATGAACTCCGTGGCCGCTCCTGTGTTATACCCGCCCCTTTTCCCAATTTAGGCTTCACTCTGTGTTTTTTGTTTCCCA
The DNA here is from genome assembly GCF_043641665.1 of Enoplosus armatus. Classification (NCBI taxonomy): domain Eukaryota; kingdom Metazoa; phylum Chordata; class Actinopteri; order Centrarchiformes; family Enoplosidae; genus Enoplosus; species Enoplosus armatus. The sequence continues at coordinate 10,296 of NW_027261229.1, read as the reverse complement.
CCTTCGTTTTTCTGTTTTAACCCCTTAATACCCCTATGAAATGAATTAACAACCCCATGAAGTGAATTTTTTAACCCTTTAACCCCCATGTATCTATTTATAACCCCGTGATTCATTAATTATTAATTTATTTATTTATTTTAAAGGGGAGTGATTCGGATTAGAGTCAGGGGAGGGAAGTGGTTAGGGTTAGGGTTAGGGTTAGGACGTGAGTTAGGACCCCACCCCCTATTGGGGGCAGGTGGTGCTCGGGCCCTCCCCCAGTTGGCTCCCCAGTATTGTGGTACCGGAGGTTGGCCACGGCGTTTGCCGTAGCGAACCTCGGTCCACTCATTTCCCCATCCACCCATGATGGCAGTGGTGAAGGGGTTAATGTAATGTTTTTCTGTAATTGTTTTTATAAACCTTAAATGAAATAAATGAAATAAAACTTGTTTTGTAATGTAAATAACTTATTTAGTTTTGAAAACACAAGAAAATAAAAAATAAAAATCAAAAAATCAAAAAATCAAAAAAAATAAATGTACCGAATGTATTAAATCAAAATAGTGTGCTCGTCTGGCGACGTTTCGACCAATATAGGTCTTCTTCAGGCCAAAGCACACTTAAAATGAACAAAATTTGTGAACCAGCGGCTGTAATGCAGTCAAGGTGTTGCTTCGTCCGTAGTCAAAGCGAGAGTGAGAGACTTTTCCCTGCTCCTCTATGTGTAAGCACTGTTTCAAGTTCCCCTTTTGCCTTTGATGCCAAACTAAGTTTCGTTTTCCCCTTCAGTTAACCCCTTGTATTCCAGTTGTTTTTTAATTCCCTATCTATTTAATACTGTTTTTAATTTGTACATCCCTCCTAATACTAAATTATGTTCCCAATTTGTGTCCGAAGTTTGTATGTAATTATGAAATAAATTATGAATTTTTGTTAACCCTTTGTATGCCGATTATTACCTAATTTCCTATATTTTAGTACTATATTTAGTGTCGCATCCCCCCCAACAATAAATTATGTTCCCAATTTGTGTCTGAAGTTTGTATTTAATTATGAAATAAATTATGAATTTTTATTAACCCTTTGTATGCCGATTGTTTTATAATTCCCTATCTTTTTAGTACTATACTTAGTTTTGCATCCCACCCAACAATAAATTATGTTCCCATTGTGTGTCCTACATTATATTAAATTATCCAAATATTTTTAACCCTTTGTCTACTGATTGTTTTACAATTCCCTATCTGTCAATATTGTTTTTAGCTTTCAACCCCTATTGGTGCTACCTATAAAAGATGTTTTTATGAATTACCCCATGTATTAACCCCTTAATTAAGTTCTAATCAATTCCTTTAACCCTTTGTTTCCCGCTACTAATTAATTAAATAATTAAAGCCCTATGTATACAATATCATTTCTAATCTTTCACCTCTTCCGTTAGTGTGGGATTTAGGTTGGGATAAGGTTAGGTTTAGGGCTTGGGCTGGGTTAAGGCTAGGTTTAGGGCTTGGGTTGGGATTGGGTTAGGTTTAGGGCTTGGGTTGGGATTGGATTAGGTTTAGGGCTTGGTTTGGGTTAGGGTTAGGGTTAGGGTTAGGGTTAGGGGTTAGGGTTAGGAATAGGGGTAAAAACCACGATGACATATTTGAGGATGACATATTCCTGAATAACTTGTGATAGGAAGGTCGTAGACACTTGAAACCAAGATACGTCCCCCCTATATCGACTACGGCCGTTCCAACAGTAGCACCCCCGAGTCTGTACGAGCTTCCGGTGCGGAGCTACGTCATTTTTTGGCCGGAAATTGTGTGTATCTCAGCTTGGGAAGGTCGTAGAGAGCTGGGGACACTTCCTACGTGTTCAGCGTGGTGTAATTAGTGTATACGGAAGGTGGTTTGGAGAGTGTACGAGGTTCGGTTCGGGAGATATTCGCCAAAGTGTGTTTTGTGATTGATTGTGATTGGCCGAGTGGTTTTTGTTGAATAACTTTTGAAGGGAAGGTGCTAGAGACTTGCAACCCTCATTCGTCTAGCATATATGGACTATTGCCGTTCCAACGGTAGCAGCCACGAGTCTGTAGGACGTTCCTGTCCGGAGATACAAGTGTGTGCTATTCTCCATAGAGAATGAATGGAGTGAATTTTTATGGAAAATTCTCTAAGTGTGGAGGGAGGTGAAAAATGCCTAACTAAATGGTGTTCCCAGAAAGTGGTTAGGAGCACGTTTCAGGCAATTTGGAGTGGGTTAGGGTTAGGGTTAGGGTTAGGGTTAGGGTTAGGGGTTAGGGTTAGGGTTAGGGTTAGGGTTAGGGTTAGGGTTAGGGTTAGGGTTAGGGTTAGGGTTAGGGTTAGGGTTAGGGTTAGGGTTAGGGTTAGGGTTAGGGTTAGGGGTTAGGGGTTAGGGTTAGGGGTTAGGGTTAGGGTTAGGGTTAGGATTAGGGGGTTTTACCCAAAGTGAGCCTGGGCTCACTTACTTTTTGGTGAATAACTTTTGAACGGAAGGTCGTAGAGACTTGAAACCAAGGTCCTTGAATTGAAATAGTGGGCCGGCCTTTCCAACGGTAGCACCCCCGAGTCTGTACGAGCTTCCGTTGCGGAGATACGTCACTTCCTTTGGTCATGATTTTGTGTATCTCAGCTTGGGAAGGTCGTAGAGAGCTGGGGACACTTCCTACGTGTTCAGCGTGGTGTAATTAGTGTATACGGAAGGTGGTTTGGAGACTGTACGAGGTTCGGTTCGGGAGATATTCGCCAAAGTGTGTTATCTCATTCATTGTGAATGGCCGAGTGTTTAAGTGTCCATAACTTTTGA
>NW_027261228.1:0-20278 GCF_043641665.1 Enoplosus armatus | reverse complement strand
CCCCCCATGACACTCTCTCACGATCCACGCCAAGCTCCATAGGATCTTCCATGATTGGTGATGCTATTTTCAAAAGAGAACTGATTGGTCAGTAGGCAGCGCTTTTATATGAGTTGATCTGTTATCGCAAACATAACCTGCTCCAGAGCAGGTTCCTTGGCTCTGACAGCTTCTTTTTTGCTTTGCCTTCATTTGTTTTACACTGACACCGATACACCATCCTTGATTTGTAGTGACTAGGTGAAACATACCAAATCTCTCGTATAGTTCTTTACAGCGGAGAGGAAAAACATATACACAACTTAACAGCAAAACTGTTAGTTTTTGTCCCAAACAATGAGCCCTGGAGGACTACTACGCCTACAGCAGCTCAATTTACTCACTACCTCTCTTGATCACTGAAATCAGCCAGTCCAATGTTAGGTTGGACTCTAAGCCCCCAATGACGCACCTTTTCAGGTTTTTGGTGTTAACGTATATACGGCAGACTCTTAGAAAACAAAAGGCATAACATTTGTTTCTGAGAACAAGAAGTTGTCTCACCATCTGGAAGACGTCTGATCCTTCGTCGAAATCGACAGATGCGAAGAAGACTTTGTTAGTAAAGGCAGAGGAATAACGCCAGGAGTTAGCCAGCACCTGGAACTCCTCATCAGCTTGTCTGAAAATGAAAAGATGCATTTCAACTCATAGTTGAGAATGAAAATAACGGCGCCCGTTTGCCCATTGCTCCCGCTTCTCACCTGCAGACCCCACACTGTCTCTGTGGCTGCAGTGCCGTGAACATGATGACCACGGAGTAGTTCCTGGGGGGAGCCTTGACAAAGCGGCGAAACTTATCTCCATTCATCCTGATGACTGAACGCTTGGAGGCCCACTCCATCATCTGGGTGACTTTCTCCGACAGCAGGGTCTACACAGGACACAGACGTGACGAACACCCGAACATCCTTTCAACCAAACATTCTCGCAAACAGCCGGCAACGAGGGATTAGGGGCACAAGCTGTTAGTTGTGTGTTACTGTTATACTGGAGAGTTTGGCAGTTTGTCTGCCACAGTCATTTAAGGCACAGACTGGCTTGATCCTCTCACTATCAGAGGCTCACTCCCTGACGCATGTGCAGCCACCTTCACTGGTCACCTGGTCTTCACTGAAATGAAAGCCTTGTAGTGTGTACTGTTGAATTATTTTTAAAAAAATGATGGCCGAGGGCATAATTTAGAGTCTATTCCCATTGTTAGATTCCACAGAGTGGATAACTATCCTTCATGAATGTGACATCTATTGACTTTGAGCTGTTAAAAGGTGTGTGGGAGCGTGAAACAGGAAGTGGTGTTTCCTGAAGTCCTTTTAGCCTTTGCTGTGTTTAGACAGGTCACGACAACTGAACGGTTCTCCGGGACTGGATGCTCTCACTTGACTTCAGACGGTTGTAAATGCAGCTGGTCCGACAGCCAGCACTGTGGTTTAACAGACTTTTATCGGCGTCGTTTGACGGAGACCACTTACTAACTTGCTGCCACACACAACAACCGCACGTTAGCTCGTTTCTAGCGGCTGTTAGCTTAGCTTCCGAGATTGGCACGGGCGGCAGTCAACTTTGAAGACGTCGCAAAATGTTTCCCCCCAAAAGTTTAAGAACTTTCTCCGCTTTGTGTCGGCACAGTCGCGTTACCTCTTTTTTCTTCTGTGCCTCGGCGGGCCCATTGCAGAAAACAAAGAGCAGAAACAGCGAAACGGAAAGTTTTCCAAACATTCTGCGACGCTGCTGCCGACACACGACAACCTCCTGTCAGCTTGCTATTGGTAAGCGCTCAGCCAATCACAGCGAGCTGTCACCCCCCCCCCCCCTTTCTGATGCTGCATTACCGCCATCTTGTGGACTCCTCTCCCTTGTGCCCAGCCTCAAGGTCCAGGGGGAACCGAAGGTGGAGATCAGGGAGGCTAAGGAGAGGTACAGGAGGAAGCTGGAGGTCTGGAGTGGAATGAGGACCATCACGGGTTACAGGCCAACCAGCAGCAGAGGAGCTGAAGGCAGTGTGGACCGGGCCAACGAACTGAATCTGTTTTTCAACAGATTTGACTCTGTGGGCCCTCCTTACACCTGGTTCCCCAGTCCCCAGGCTGACGGCACTCTCCAACCTGACGACTCCACCCCCTCCCCCGCCGGTCACCTCTACAGTGTGCTTCACTGCTGACCATGTTAGAAGACAGCTGAGGAGACTCCACTCCAGCAAGGCTGCAGGCCCTGATGGTGTCAGCCCAAGGGTGCTTAAAGCCTGTGCACCCCAGCTATGTGGAGTACTTCACCACGTCTTCAACATGAGCCTGAGTCTTCAGAGGGTCCCCATGCTGTGGAAGACGTCCTGCCTCGTTCCTGTGCCAAAGACGCCGCGTCCCAGTGGCTCCAAGGACTACAGACCCGTGGCACTGACCTCCCACATCATGAAGACCCTGGAGAGACTCGTGCTAGAGCAGCTCCGGCCCTTGGTCAAGCCACACTTGGACCCCCTTCAGTTCACCTACCAGCCCTGACTTGGAGTTGAGGATGTGGACATTGTAGAGGATTACAAGTACCTGGGAGTTCATATAGACAATAAACTGGACTGGGTAAAGAACACTAATGGTCTCTACAAGAAGGGCCAGAGCCGTCTCTATTTTCTGAGGCGGCTGAGGTCCTTCAACATCTGCCGGACCATGCTGAGGATGTTCTATGAGTCTGTGGTGGCCAGTGCTATCCTCTCTGCTGTTGCATGCTGGGGCAGCAGGCTGAGGGTGGCAGACTCCAACAGACTAAACAAACTGATCCGCAAGGCCAGTGACGTTGTGGGGGTGGAGCTGGACTCTCTGACGGTGGTGTCAGAGAGGAGGACGCTGTCTAAGCTGCGGGGCATCTTGGACAATGTCTCACATCCTCTCCATGACGTACTGGTCGGACACAAGAGCAGCTTCAGTGGGAGACTCATTGCTCCCAAATGTACAACAGAGCGCCACAGGAAATCATTCCTGCCTGTGGCCATCAGACTGTTTAACTCCTCCCTCTGAGTGTCAGACACTCAGGAAGAAACTGGAAATCTGTATCTGTATCTACTTCACCTGTCATACACTACCTCACTATTTATTCTGAATGTTTCAGTGCAATACATATATAGTCATACACTACAGTGCAACACATCCATACATATATATACATTGTTATTGTATATATATTTTTTTACCTCACTTCACTTAAATACTGTAAATGTGTATATTTTTTATTTTCTATTTCTTATTTTTATATTTTGTACATACCTTTAGTTCTAAATTATGCTATTTTTCTACTCTGGAATGGGAGCACCGGTACTGTACAATTTCCCCCCGGGGATCAATAAAGTATTTCTGATTCTGATTCTGATTCTGATGCCATCATCTATACGCCCACCTGGATAAGCCGGCGAGCACTGTGAGAGTCATGTTTGTTGACTCCTCCAGTGCGTTCAACATCATCCGCCCGACTCTACTGGGTGAGAAGCTGACGGAGATGCAGGTGGATGCCCCCCCCCCCCTCGTGTCCTGGATTGTCAACTACCTAACTGGCAGATCACAGTATGTGCGTTTGCAACGCTGTGGGTCAGACAGAGTGGTCAGCAACACAGGGGCCCCGCAAGGGAATTTCCTCTCTCCCTTCCTCTTCACCGTCTACACCACGGACTTCAGCTACTGCACTGACTCAGCAATACTTTGATGTATCAGTAAGGGTGATGAGGAGGAGTACAGGGCTGCTGTGAACAACTTTGTCACATGGTGCGAGCAGAAGCATCTAGAGCTCAACCTGACAAAGACAAAGGAGCTGACTGTGGATCTGAGGAGGACCATGGTGCAAGACTGGTCTGTGATCGTAACATAGCCCTGTCTGTCTGTCTGTTTAAGTTTCGCAGTGCTGACACTGCACTGTTTAAAGGCAAACAGGTAGAACCTTTATTTTGAAGGATACAGCGCAAATATAATTGACGGAGCACACTAGCCAATCAGAAGCAAGGAAGCACCGAAGGCCCACCCACCAATGAAAACGAAACATTGAGTGGTAACTTTGTCTTGTTTGTAAGAACAGAAAACAAGAAATTGAGCTGAATTTGTGTTTTTTTTTGTTTTTTGTCCAAAATTTGAAAAACGAAAAAACGAAACCTGCTTCTGGTTTCTGTCTGTGTCAAATGCATCGAAAAAAAACAAACGGTTAAAATTTACCTTGGCTCAGATTAAAATCAGGATTGGATTACGCGATCCGATCCGATTCTCAGAATCCAGATTTCCTTTTGAACAACCCATTTTCAAGATATGATCCCATCCCACAGCCGCGGGGATTTGGTGTTATGAATGAATGACGCCCTCCGAGACAGTAGGAGGCGGTGTACACATCTTACATGGGCCCGCCGGTAAAAACGAAGGAGAAGAAAAAGTCGAAGAAGAAGAAGTCGAAGAAGAAGAAGAAGAAGTGATAGAGCGAAGCTTGTGTTTAGAAACACTGCTGTTCTCAGGATGGCTGAAGAGCAACACCACAGCGGCTGTGAGAGAAAAGCACCGGTAGGTTAGCATCTTAGCTAAAGGCCTTGTTAAAGCTGGACAGCTTTTGTCAGCCTGCTTGCTGTAGTGTTTACTTGTGTGGTTTTTGTCTTTGTGTACAGTGTTAGCTGCGGCTATGCTAACTAGTAGTTAAGCTAGCTTTGACAAAGACCCGGTTGAACTTTACAGCATGATAACGCTGAAACGAGTCTGACAGGTGTGGACTAATGGGGCTACTTCAGATTTAATCTTAGTTCTGACACTGTAGATAAACGTTTAACTGTCACTCATTTGTCCGTTGGCTAACAGACATGAAAAAGAAAATGCTGTTCACGTTTCTGTGGTTTTGCGTTGTGTACCTCTCCATCAGTGAGTTGTTTTCTGTGAGACTTCACCTGCACACACTGGCCTTGAACCGAAGGAAAGGAACGTGCCTGGCATTAGCTGAAGCCCCCCCCAGAAGCTTGTCCTGTTCTATTTACTGACCTCTCGTTAACAGATGGATACACCTTGAAGCCAGAACAGCCCAATGAGCCTGAAGTTCACCTTTACTGCACCATTACACATGTGTTGGTACTGCTGCGGTGACACAGACTTCGGCCCTGTGACTTCCTCTTGAAACCTTGTTTTGTTTTGTATGACACACTTTTCTAAAGGGATATTTTTGTCATACATAGAATAAGCCAAGCATCTCAAATCCCTCCGCGTTTCATGATATCTGAACACAAGCAGTTGCCTCAGTATAAAACAATAGATGGTCAACAAAAAGATGATTTAAATGTGTACTCCAGTGATTTATTCGTGCTTCTCCAGAAAGTTGTTCAATTCACAACAGACAGAATAAAGAATGAGTTGTCAGAATCTGTGCCGCAGAGGCTGAGAGATCCCCAATCCCCGCACACACGCGCACACACACACACACACACACACACACACACACACACACACACACACACACACACACACACTAAAAGTAAAGATAGCATCAACAAACTCTCAACTCCTTTTTAGTTTTTTTAATTTCCCCTTCATTCAACTTAGTTCCACTCCATATTTTCCCCTGGTGACCCCCCCCCCCCCAGTTTAAGAACCATTGCCTCAGACCCTTCCTGTGCAATGAATGCCCACATCTTTCAAACTGCACTCCTCCACTTGGTACTAATTCAGGCTCTGTTATAAACGTGTAGTCCCCAAGCCTAAGCTGAGATAACCTTGATGACATCATCAGGGTTACTTTCTGATCTTCATGTATAAATACGGGGGAGTTCCCCTTTTAAATTGGTAACAGTAATGCCTGCACGCTGACTTGCCAAGAACCACATGGCAGATAAACAACGTTACTGAGTGAAAACACACAGCTGAGTGTCTACCAGCAGAAGAGCCAGATGATTCTCCTTGGAGTTGTCGGAAACCTAAACGGAGCTAAAACGACTCACGTGGAGGATAATTTGGTTATTGCTTGTCGCTCTCGTCTTCCACTACTGGAGATCAGAAACCTGGATAATGTCATTATTATCATGTAGAAAGGACATGGATAACCAGGAAGACCCTGCATCAATGAACATCCTATCCTGAATATGTTCACATACAGGAAGCAGCTTTGTAAGTGCCATACTGGTATGGATGTCACCTACTCTCTGTGTGCTTCTCATGTGCCTTAAATGTCTTCTTGTTTCCTTCACTTGCAACTTTTCCTTGCCTCTTTGACCCTTGCACATAAGGTGTGAGGGAGGGGTGCAAGGAAACGAAATGTGTTCAGTGAAAGGGTACATCCTGTCCTCTCATGCGTCCTCTGAAGCTCTCTGGTGAATGCTGGAAGTTGTTTTATGGTTCCTTTGCTGATCGGACCTACAGTTAATGCAAATCTGCTACGACTATAAGGTCAATCAGAGACTAATAAAATCAAGAGATGTCTTTGACCTGCCCTCGCTCCCATTAACTTGTCTGTCTTCCTCTATGACGTTGTGTCCAGAATTGAGGTTCATGCTTGGGAAATAGTCTCCAGGCTCCAGGCTGAAGGAGGGAGGAAGTGTGCGTGTCTGTGTAGAAGCCCGAGCAGTGACGCACAAGTGATGGGTCCCAGGAGGAAGGCCTCTAAACTCCAGCCTGTTGGGGGCAGCGGCGGAGGGGAACTGGTCCTGAGACCCACTGAGCCCAAAGACTACATCAATGAGCTGTCCCATGAAGTCCTCTGTCACATATTCAGGTACACCGCCCTCCAGCCAACCACTCTGTTATGTACTTTACAATATATTGTAGGGCTGGGTGGGGTTCTACATATATATACATATATATGTATGTGTGTTTTATATTGTCATGGATCCTGCAGTAGGATGTCTGCACCATGCAAGTAAGCATGCTGGTGATATCACAGTTGAAAAAAATTCTACACAGTACAGTATGTCAACGTTCCCTTTATTTAAAGCTCGAGTGCAGAACTTTTGTCTCCCCCTTCTGGCATATGCCTACAGGTTTTTCTGTGGTCCAGAGCCATAGAGAGAGAGTTCGCAGTTCTGTCTCTCTGTATTTACCATGCATGCGTTATATATTTAGGCATTCAAATCGCCTGACGAGAACTTTCTTCCAAGAACTATTTGAATCACATGATGATCAAGCTTTGATGCAACTCTGTCTCTACATGGCTCTGCTGTAGCAATAGCGGTAGCCAGCTTTGTCGCTGCGGTTGCTCCCCCATTCAGCTCTGCAGCAAACCAATCACTGCTGGTTGACGTAAACCGCATCACTCTTGGCGCACCAGCGCGGGAATGTCGCCGCAGGCCCCAAATTTAAAAACTCTGTATGTTAACCAGCATTGTGTGAAGTTGTTTGGCTTGAATGTTTATTTATATGTAAAAGTTCCGCACTCCAGCTTTAAATATGTTTGTCTGATATACCTGAGAAATCAAGATACTTCACGATGCAAAATTCATGTAAAAACCCGATACTGCCAATAATACACCCAGAGATGTTGGAGGGACAGCTACTACAGTATAAACGGTATTACAACGTCTCATGGTATATATATGTGTGACCGTTGTTTTGTTTTGTAGGTACCTTCCCATGAAGGACATCATGTGTATGGAGTGTCTGTCCAGAAAGCTTCGAGAAGCTGTAACTCTGTACCTGCGAGTGGTCAAGGTAGTGGATCTCTGTGCTGGTCGCTGGTGGGAGTATATGCCTTCAGGTAAGAGCTCGGGGCACAACCGCTGCACCCTAACTAAAGAACTAAGTGTTCAGTGCTACAGGACAACTGCTTAGAGGGCCTTTTGTCAGCTGCAGCAGGGAGCCTCTGTAGTGAATAAAAAAAAAACAAAGTGGTTTGTGAAAAGTGGGGTAGGCTGAACACGAGGGTTTGGACTAGCGCTCTGGACTAGCTGCAGATGGTGAGGAGGGAGTTGCAGTAGCACAGCAGGGGGTGGCAGTGTTGTGGTGATGTAATAAGACACGTTCCGCTGATTTTATATTTACACCAGTTTACTACTCATGTGTATCAGCTTATTTCACAGGGGTCCTTTTCTTGATTCTTTTGCACAAAGCTGAGATATTTGTGCCCTATTTGCTGCACGAGGAACCTTCAGCTGGTTCAGCAGTTGATCACGCTGTTTTCGCACATGTTGTGGAAAGGGTCTAATGGCGTGTATTGTGTTCCCTGGTTTAGGCTTCACAGACAGCAGCTTTCTGCTACTTTTGAAGAAGATGCCAGACCTGGAGCAGCTATACGGCCTCCACCCTCGATACCTGGAGAGGAGACGAGTCCGAGGCTACGAGGCTTTCAGTATACCTGGAGTCCTGGAGGCACTACAGGCCTGTCCCAATCTGCTGGTCAGTATGTAGTGTGAGAATGATGTCCTACTGCAAAGCGGCGCACCGATACATCACATCGAGCCAAGGGCATGCAGGTTTTCAATCCAACAAACAACCGTACCATGTAGTAATACATGTAGTAACAGAAGCGTTGTAGGTCCTCTTCAGTTACTTGTTCCAGTGGGGTTGAAGGAACAAAAGCTAGTAGGTGGACCTTGAATTAAGAATTGTTTTGTTTTGTTTTTTTTTATCCAGTAACCTTATTTGACCTCATTTCAGGGTGTGGAGACATCTCATCTGGAGCTGGTGGAAGCCATATGGAACTACATGCCTCAGGTTCACATACTGGGAAAGTTCCGCAACCGTAACGGGGCTTTTCCCATTCCCGCTGAGAACAAACTGACCATCCCCATAACTGCAAAGATCCAGACCCTACATCTAGTGGGTGAGTAGGACCGTTCTTGCTTCACCTGCCTCCACACCGCAGCTGAAATTCAGTGGAGTAAACTAATGAGAAATACTGGGTGGAAGACGTATTCTGAACAAGGGGTGCTAAAGGCAAATGCGCTGATGAAGGTCCTCATTAGGCCATCAATGTATATACATTTATACCCCTACTTCCCGCTGTGATGTCTTCATATCCCTGTTTGTGTTGAATACACAGGCCTGAGGAGTGTTCCTGAGGGGGGGGGGCGGCTGTATTGATGTACATTGACATGGTGTTTGTTTGTTGTAGGTGTGAACGTCCCAGAGATCCCCTGTGTGTCCATGCTGCGCCACCTTTACCTGAAGTGGGTCCGCCTCACCAAACCACAGCCGTTTAAGGACTTTCTGTGTGTGAGCCTGAGAACCTTTGTCATGCGGAACTGTGCAGGGCCGACCAACTCCCTCAAATACGTTCCCCTGGTCACTGGTTTAGCGTCAGCCCGCAACCTGGAGCAGCTGGAGCTGGTGAGAGTACCCTTCCTGGGAGGGCTGATCCAACATGTGGTGGAGGATAGCTGGAGGTCAGGTGAGGAGAGCGCCTGTTGGTTTTCCTAGAGTAACATGTATTTTATTGAAGTGAATTAGTAACATTTTTATCATGTTTGACGATGTTGACAATCATATTCCACTGCCATTTGTATTCGGCGGTGTCCGACGATTTGCATGCTCTTAATAGCATTCGGGATTTCAGATATCGAACGACGCTGCTGGCTAATGTGGTTTGTTTGTTCTCTGTAATGCTGTCTGTGCATCTCCAGGGGGATTTCGGAACCTCCACACCATTGTGTTTGGGGCCTGTAAGAACGCTCTGGAAGTGGACCTGGGCTACCTCATCATCACTGCTGCTCGCAGGTGCTCAGCCAGTCATCAATCGTTTAAACTGACTGAGAGAAAAGGCGTTGGTATACAGCAAAAATGCAGCCGCTTTCATTGGCGTCTTGTGGGCAAACGTGGGCAGTTTATTCAGTACACAGAATGATAGTCAGAATGATAATCACAGCATTATCTTGCTACTCATATATTATGACACTTACTTACTTAAAGGTGGGTTATTCTTGTAATTAAAGACAGGATTTTGTTAGCTTTCAAGTACCATACATTTGACAATGACACGACTTTTGTTGCAACAGGCTTCATGAGCTGCGTATCCAGCCTTCACTGACTAAAGATGGAGTCTTCTCCGCTCTCAAAATGGCTGAACTGGAGTTCCCTCAGTTTGAGACGCTTCACCTGGGCTACGTGGATGAGTTCCTGCTGCAATGTTAGTTCCTCCTCTCGGATATCATCACCGGGCTCCGAGAGCATCGGGCACTTTCCCCTCCCTGACAGGAATCGAGCGATTCTCTCTCGGCTTCTCTTCCTGTACTTCGTCCACTTGGTCGTGGAATTGAATCAGCACCTTAAACTCCAGACCAGCAGGACGCTCCTGCTCCGGCTGGCAGAGTCACTCATTAGGCCCTCCCACAGTTTTGCTGTCTCGCCTCAGCTTTTCTTAAACATTGAAACTAAAATGGTTGTGCTCTGATGAATTGTAGTAAGTTGACAGGTGTGTGTGAAAGTGCAACGTCTTGTGTGTGTGTGTGTGTGTGTATAAACGCAGGTAAGATGAGTCATTCGGAGCTGGTGAAGTACGGTCTGGCTGACGTCATTGAGAACCCAGGCATCATCACAGATATTGGCATAAAGGTGGTGAACGAGGTGTTCACCAATATTAAATACCTCCTCATCTACAACTGCCCTCACCTGCACAACCCTCACCACTGGATCACAGGTACAACACACTGCCGACTCACTCGCCAGTCCTCACCACTGCCGGCCTACAGCCACACATGGCTCCGATGTTAATGCTCTACGCAGCTCTTAATATGTTGTGCCTGTTTCTCCCCTCAGACCAGTCCAGGTGGAGCCGTCTCGTTGATCTCACTCTGGTTCGCTGCCATGCTATAAAACTGGAATCCTTCTCCCAGTTCATAGAGTTACTGCCCAGTCTGGAGTTTATCTGTCTGGACCAGATGTTTAGAGAACCACCCAAGGTATACAGTGCGTTCACACACACACACACACGCACACACACAGTCATCTGCACCTTTCACAAGCATTACTGATATGATGCGTGAATAATAGGTCGTCAGCAAATACTTTCCCTCATAGTTGTTATGGAGGAAATTAACACTGGACTGAGTGAATTGATAGTGGAAACACTGAATTTTATAATTAACAACAACAACAACAACAACAGACTTCAATCTTATTTAATATGAATGGTTGATGTGTGGCTGGTCTGATCTGCTTCATAAAGTTAGTGTATGTGCTGATGCATGTTGTGTGTGTGTGTGTGTGTGTGTGTGTGTGTGTGTGTGTGTGTGTGTGTGTGTGTGTGTGTGTGTGTGTGTGTGTGTGTGTGTGTGTGTGTGTGTGTGTGTGTGTGTGTGTGTGTGTGTGTGTGTGTGTGTGTGTGTGTGTGTGTCAGGGCTGTGCCAGGGTGGGCCTGAGTGCAGGAACTGGTATTGGCGTGTCCTCAGCACTGGTCAGCAACCAGAACTCCAACAATGACAACGACAACAACAACAACAATCACCACCACAATAATGAGGACAACCTGCCTCCTGCTCCTCCACCTGTCGTCAACAACAACAATGTCAACAACAACGTCAACAACAACGTCAACAACAACGTCAACAACAACAACCAAAGACCGCAGCAGCAGCAGCAGCAGCAGCAGCACAATGGCAAGTCCCACCTGAACTCCGTAGCATAGAAGCTTGTTACCATCAGGGGCTGTGGCTTCTCAAGTATTTAGGTCCCTTCACTTTTTCACACTTTCATTTGTTATTTTTGTTTAGAAAGTCTTCCGTAGAAACATAGCAAGGGCAAACCGTATAAAAAGAAGCACACGCAGGTCCTGTGTGGGATTGTTCGCACTCATGGCAATTTAGATTTGACATGTTACTATTGTGCCTCCTAAAAGCCAGACGTTAAGTAGATTGCTTCACCTGTCAGTTTTTGAGAGATCCTGTTAACAGTCAAATAAACAAATGGAACCGGAAAACGTAACCTCCTCCTGTGGGGAAAAAAAGTAAAGAAATGTTGTTTGTTTCCCCAGCACCAGTGGAGGTAAATGGGATGGAGGAGGAGGAGGAAGAGGAGGAGGAGGAGGTGATGTTAGAGGAGGAGAACGTGCAGCCTGAGCCTCAGAAAGACCTGAAAGGAGCAGTAGAGGAGGTGGGAGTGGAGGAAGCTGACGTGACTCCAGGGCCCAGTCGTCCAGCTGGAACACCGCAACCTCCGGATGAGGAGCAAGCAGGTTTGGAGCTGCTCCTTTTTGATCATTAGCTGAGGTCAAGACGGGAGGTTTCCTGGCAAACTCCTGTAGGGCCCCTACATTCTTACTTTCCCATTTTATAATTTATTAAGTTATGACGTCTACTGATATATCCCTCCCACCTCCAGGTCCCAGTGGTTTAGTCCAGCAGTGCAGACCAGCTGGAGCCGCCGTTCCCAAGCCCCCGCTGGTCATCTCAGACTCGGACAGCGAGGAAGAGGAAGGCCTTGTTTCAAGGCTAATGCCAGCTTCCTGTTTGCAGCAGCCAGCGTCCTGTACAGAAGGTGTCAGCACACCACAGAACACACCCAGCAGTGACAGTTGTGACACATTGTGGACGTAGACTGCGCTCTGTCACACAGCAGCTACAGTATGAGGGCATGTGAGAGTAACAAGTCTTTCTTGTTCAATTTACAAAATTGTAGAGTGTAAAACTGTTTTTTTCCCAGTATGTGGCTCCACACACACACACACACAAATCTGCAGTTAAAAGGTAAAGGAAACTGTCAAGACACACCTACATTTAAAGACCTTGAAAAGCACAAGAGATTGGTTTAAAAAAAAAAAAAAAAAAAAAAAACAGTTTTTAACAAGTCAAAGTTAAATTTATTTTGTGAAGTTATAAATGGAAGTGAATAGTGTCCCCACCAGTGTAACATAAATGTGTGTGTGTTTCCAGGCAAAGGAAAGACGCCTCTGCGGCGGAGCAACAACGCGGCGACGGCCTCGGTCGATCAGACGAAGGCTCAGGTGTCGGAGAGCAGCTGTGAGAAGAGCTGTCAGGTGACCAGTGAACAGATCAAGGCAGACATGAAGGCTGCTGCTGAGAACAGCAGGAGGACTAGCAGTAAAGGAATTACTACTGAGCCTGGGGAGACCACTGCAAGGTCCGGGGCTGACAGTGGGACAGTGCGGGGCCCTGGGAGTGCTGTGGCCGCGGCAAGGACCGGAGTGAGGCCTGTGACTGGATCTCTGGGCAGGGTTGGACCTGGGGCAGCCACATCCAGGCAGGCGGGTGGATGTGGGAGGGTGTTGACGGGGACCACACACAGAGCAACCACAACCACTGACAGAGCTACAGGAACCGGCAGGACTAATGATGGCACACAGGGCTCCTCTGGAGCACAGGCTGGGGACAGGGAGGCGGGGGTGAGGCAGAGCTCTGGTCCTGCCGGTGTGGACAGTCTGCAGCCCAGATATGTTTCTGTAAACCATGCTCCCAGGAGACCAGTACTGCTGACTGGACAGGGGGAGAGACAACCTGCCCCTGCTGGATCTGCCTCTGCTGTTTGTTCAGGTTCACAGCAGCGTCAAGCCGGAGACGAGGACTTTGTTCCTAGACGACCTTTGACCCGATCTTGCACACGTATGTCCTCTGTGTCCCTGGTACCTGAGACAGGTAAGACACAGAACACATTTAAAATGTGTCCACTAATGTATGCAACCAAAGCTGTGTTTGTTTAGTATCAGAGGTTTGGGCCTGTCAAGTTATATCATTGAACATGTTGATTATTATTTTATGCTCTGTACTTTTAAATACATAAAAAGCAATTGCAACCCCCTCCTTTTCATCCCCCCCTCCTAAAGTAATCTCTCAACCACTCAGAACATATATAAGTGACACATCATATTTATATCTAAACATAAACGTCCCACGTAGAAACATGAAAAATAAATAAAGAAATAAATAAAACAAAGATTGGCGACGTCTCGCATTGGCTCTAGTGTATCCAAGAACTTCGACTGCAGAGATAATTGCAAGTTCTAATGGATAAACCGGCGGTGGGGAGTTAACTGAAGAATTGTTTATGAATCCTTGTGGTTTGTTTTTCATAAATGATGGCAAGATAAAGTTATGAAAGTAAGGGGAAAAGAGTCAAGGAATCAAGCGTAAATCCAAAATCAACACATTTTAGAACAAGCTAAGTCATTTCCTACCCACTACAGTATAATAATACCAGTCATAAATCATGGAAATCAACACATGGCAAAAACCAGCTGGTTTAATTGGTCATTTCAGCAGGGCCAAATAGCAAGCAGCCTCTGTGATTTATTTATTTATTTATTTATTTTTCATAACTGAAAGTGTTACATTTATACTATAACAATACCACTGTGTATAAACCAGCACAGTTTCTGAGCCTAAATGATTTAAATATCTCTTAAAATCTTATTTTATGTGATTTTTCTTTGTCATAAAAAAATCAACTGCCTGTTGCATTGTGGGTAGAAGGATGTGGAAGGAAGACTGTGAGAGATAAAAACATCTCTGTTTTTTTTGTTGTTGTTTTTTTTTTAACTGTCCTGTGCCAGAAGTGCAATGCTAAAATGATGAGTACGCTTTTAACGTTGTTGCTTACAGCTGTTAAAATAGTTGACTTCTGTTTGGCCTGTTTGTTGGCTGGCAGTTCATGTGAACACGTGCTGAATGTACAACCGATTTTTGTATTTTTTTTAAGGTGGTATTTGTGCTCATTGTTTATGTTGTGTAGATCTTTCTAAAGCCAGGCCTCGAGTAGCAGTGAGGAGGAAACGAATGGCTGACAAATCAACCAGCACCTCAGACCCGGTCACTGAGGACGACCACGTACAGGTACACACACACACACACACACACACACACACAATCCAATATGTAGACATTTATTATCATTATTATTATTATTTATCAGTGTTAAACACATTTAATGAATTCACTGTCATTCAGAGTCCAACAGGGGAGGTGAATACTTCGTATATTCACTGTACATAGTAAACTTGTTTTAAAGTGATTTTTCAAAGGTCGTCCTCCCCTGGGGGGAGCCAGAGTGTTAAAGGTGGGGCTCAAAGGCAGCTCCATCGAGCCAGTTGTAGACTTTGTATCCTTTTGTTGGTATTGTTGACATACTGCGATGCTTTTGCTCGTGCAGATTTTGTCTCTGAAGAGTAAGAACCTGGTGGGCATCACACTGACCAACTGTGGAATCACTGACCTGGTCCTTAAAGACTGCCCCAAGATGATGTTCATTCATGGTAACAGACAAACAAGGACTCGGATTCATGTTTTTCACATTGCCCTTTTGCATTACTTTGACAAAATGTGTGCTAATACTCTACAACTACAACTAAAACCTCTTACTGGAGTAAAGTTGATTATTATTTTCCCACAAATGAGTGGTTTTGTGGCCCAAACTGTTCAAAGGTGGAATTTGGAACAACAAATGACCCATGTAGACCTTAAGGGGTCAACATAAAGCTCGACGTGGCCCTCACATAGAGCTGCACGTAATGGTATAGATTGCACTCATTCTCGCCTGTACACATTTCTTACTATTTCATTAAGTTTGAAAAACTTTCATGTTTTTTGAACAAGACAGATGAAAATGATGTCAAAACATTCTTTGGAATGTGTTAACTATATGATCTTTGATTGTAGTGTGTCCACCATTACAATCTCCAGATATTACTATAGTCCTTTTTAAATAAATCCAACTTTATGTCGAGTTTTAAAAACAAAGCTTTTTTTTTTAATGCAGTTTATGTTCATTTTCGTCACGTCTTTATGCTGAGTCACAAACCGTCTCCTCATGTCCTCCCCTCTCTGTAGCCACCAGATGTCGGGTGTTGAAGCAGCTGCGAGTGGAAAGTGCCCCCATAGTGAACAGGTTTGATTACGCTCAGTGTAAGAAGCTAGACATGGAACAGGTCCTGGATCAGATACTGCGAATGCCTCCTGAGAGGAACCGCATCATCTACATGCGCCCTATGCACCAGGTTGGTAACATGGGATGTCATGTTATGTCTGTTTCCTGTTTCCGTGCTGGAAGCGGCGGCGGCGGCGGCGGCGCTCAGTCTTGCTGCCAGTTTGTCTCAGTGGCCGCTGACGGAATTGCAACGGGAAAGTCACCTGCAGCTCAAAAAGCATTTTGCCACCATTATAAAAGAGACGACTGTAAAACAGTTGACAGGGCACCTCCAACATTTCTGCATGTGGCTCCTAGTTAAAAAGTCTTCCAGCCAAGATCATTTATCAAGGCTTTCATTTTGAAACAACAGCTAAGTCTTGAGTAGCCGTCAGTTGATTTCAGTTTTCAACCAGTGGGACATTTTGAGCTGCTTTTAGTTGGTAAATCAGTTTTATGCTGAAAATTAAGCGAACACCTCCTACTTGCGTAGTGAAGGTAGACAAGCATTTCCCGCAGTTTCCATTATGCTGAAGTTGTTCTCCTGTCTCTGGTGTCTTCCCTCCTTCTCTTTGCCCTCTCCGGGACACTCCATCTCTTTCCTTCTCTCTCTCTCCTCCTCAGATTGACTCAGTAGCATTGGAGCGTCAGCTCTTCCAGGGGCCCTATGCCTATCACATCGCAATAGTGCACGAGTTCAGCAACCCTCCAAATATACGCAACAAGGTTCGCATTCGCAGCTGGATGGACACCATAGCCAACATCAGCCAGTGAGTAATGTCCCTGATAGGGATGGGTGAATATATTGACTATCGGCAATGACCATCGTCGGTTGTTTTTCATTTTATTTAGCCAATTTAATGTTTTTTCTCAACTCGGTAAATAATTCACCTGTGAAGCGCAATTTAAAGCATACGCAAAAAGGTCCTGGCAGTTGGAGTTGGGCCGTATCATGCACATTGTCTTGGCACTGATTTACGAATGTCAGAGGATAAGATGAAGGCACATTTCTTCAGACAGAAGAAGTCTGCACTCTGTGCGCCACACACACACACACACACACACACACACACCTGCGTATATGTCAGCAATCACCGGCTGTAAGGCTGACTGTGGCCGGTTGGAAAATGTTAACGTGGCCCACCCTAATCTCTGATAACAGTAAACAAAAGTTGAACAACACCCTTGTCCAAAAAGTGCTGGAATTACTTTTTTTTTTGTTGCTTCTGCTTCCTCTGTCCCTTTGCCCCCACATGTTTGTAAATGGGAGGGACCAAAATATACTGCCACCTCTCAACATACCGTAGTCCAGTACAACAGCACCTTTTAACCATGAGCTCAGTGACAAACGCATGATTAACGCTTCTCCCACAATGTCACAGGTGCGTACAGATAAGTACCTGACAAAGTGGCCACTGAGTGTATGTGCTTGTGTTGCACAAGTATGAACGTAATTGGTTGTCACCATTATTGCTGCAGGCACAATGGCCAGTTTTCATTAGCTAAGTAGATATAAATACACGTAGGAGGGTTAATCAAGCAAGTGTGCGGCCTGATCTCAGTTTGAACATGAGCCCGCAAACTGATCTCTCTGCATGTCTCTGTCTCGCCCTCTCAGAGAGTTGATCAAATATGAGTTCTTCCCAGAGGCCACCAGGACAGAAGAGGACGTGATGAAGCATCCCAAATACCCCTGGGGCCGGGACATCTATACGCTGGAGGGTAATGCAGTCACACCTACATGAACCCTCACAGAGTAGACACGCACATACATATCAACCGAACCGTTTTTTGGCTTTGTAGCCAGTTGGATTGAGATCACGTCCAGTGTTGTTGGATTTCTACTGAAACAATGACTCAATTGACATCCATCAGATGAGCAGTGTAGCGAATTAGTGCGTGTTAAAAATTGTCTTGTTGAACCTCCGACCTACAGACGACACCAGACTCTCGATAGATACTCTGTAATGCGGTCAGCTTCACTTCCTGCTCGTCTGGATGTTTAGGACCTTTTTGTACTATTTTAAAAAAGGCCTACAAGTCCCGCTGTGTTCACCAAATATGAACACACTCAAACAAACCCCTCGAAGCGGTCAGAGTCGGCACTTTAACCTCGCAGTCATTGTTTCATTTCAACTGTCTCGCAGGTCCATTTACAGAACGCACTGAATAGCAGGATCAGTGTCAGTTCATTTTTTTTTTACATCACTTTCAAATCGAGTGCGAGTAGCCTTTTCCAATGGAATCCGTTGTAATCGCGGTATACTGATCAAAATAACAAACAAATTAGTTATTTTGCCCAACTTGTTGTAAAAGAAATGTGACATTTCAGCAGTGCAGCGGAAGGTGGCATTGATAAATGACATGGCGAAATCTTCTGGATGCATCACGTGGGAGAAAAACGGGCTGAAGAAGAACGTGCGGTTTTCAGTCCAGACAAAGCAAAGTTGAGCGGGATGACTGGACTTGAACCCGCAGGCGGAGCGGAGGCGCGTGAGATGTGAACCCTGTTCTTCTAAAGTTAACCGTCTTCTGTGATGTTATTGTTCAGGAGTGGTGGATGGCGCGCCCTACAGCATGATAACAGACTTCCCCTGGCTGAGGACTCTGAGAGCGGCTGATCCCAACAGCTACGCCCGCTATGACTTTGAGGACGATGAAAGCAGTGAGTGCAGTCACACACGTTGCGTCACATATCTGTCCTGTCGGCAGTCACGCCACGCGGCTGTTCGCTGAATGTACATTGCAGTTGTCCCAGAGGCAGAACCTGATCACATAAGCACTTGAAATTGTTGTCCTCTCTGTTGTGTCGCGTGTCAGCCACCATCTACGCCCCGCGGCGTAAAGGCCAGCTGTCAGCCGACATCTGCATGGAGACCATTGGGGAGGAGATCTCAGAGCGCCGGCAGAGCAAAAGAGGGGTGTTTCAGAGAGTGGTGGTCCTCTTCCTCCATCACTGTGATACGCCGGGAGAGCCTGTGGACGACGACTACATCTAGGCGCCGCACAAAACCCCGCCGTCCATCACATCAGGAGGGATCCCAGCAAATGCCAGTCCTGCTGCAGCACTGCCTGAGCTTTGCGACTGGGAGATGTGTAGTCTGTAAGCTGTGGGATCTGCAGGTCGGAGCTGTGTTCTTACAGACTGACATGCGCATGATAACTTCACTAGATTCACAGAGAAGGGAGCAAGAACAGTTGAAGCGGCCAAAAGTCGACATGTTGAAGGCGAAACCTCTTCCAAAGAATGTACACTTTTGTGATTTGGTTCATGAGGACCGTATTGAAGGCTTAATCCGTTTTTTTCCCCCCCTATTTAGTTCCATGGGGGATAATACACTTTGAATTTTGCAAACATTTTGGAGGAGGTTCATGACACATAGGTGATTATTTAAGCAAAATCCTAAGGCATGTGTGAGCGTCCTAGCATACTGTGAAATCCTCTAATAAAAGCAGAGTAAAAGGAAAAAAAACAAAAAAAAACAGCACAGTGGTGAAAATGACTGCTCAAATGGTAAAAACATTGACTTTCAACATAAGCTAGTTAGGAATAACAGCCTGGCTCTGATATAGTCCTGTTCCAAATAAAGGCCTGGCTCTGGTATAATGTGGTTCATATATATATAGGCCTGGCTCTGATATAATCCTGTTCAAATAAAGGCCTGGCTCTAGTATAGTCCTGGTTCATATAAAGGCCTGGCTCCAGTATAGTCCCGTGCAAATAAAGGCCTGGCTCCATCATAGTCCTGTTCCAAATAAAGGCCTGGCTCTGGTATAATGTGGCTCATATAAAGGCCTGGCTCCATCATAGTCCTGTTCAAATAAAGGCCTGGCTCTAGTATAGTCCTGGTTCCAAAAAAGGCCTGGCTGTCGTATAGTCCCGTGCAAATAAAGGCCTGGCTCCATCATAGTCCTGTTCAAATAAAGGCCTGGCTCTAGTATAGTCCTGGTTCCAAAAAAGGCCTGGCTGTCGTATAGTCCCGTGCAAATAAAGGCCTAGCTCCATCACAGTCCTGTTCCAAATAAAGGCCAGGCTCGTCCTGCTGTTGAGGCCTCTAGTGACCGTGTGACCCCCCCCCCCCCCCCCCCCCAGTAGTCCGCACAGCTAGTGTTTTTGTTTGTCTGCCATGCTAGCCGCGAGAACACATGCAGAGAAGGACTATGCTGCAGCGTTAGCCTGATCTGTCGTCTGTCCACTGCCACAGTCTGCCTACCTCTGTTCCACACATGGCCTTAGACAGAAATGTCAAAGAGATGATGTTTAGTTTTTTTTTGTTTGTTTTTTTAACTTTCCCTTTTGGAGTGAATAGTTTTTCCTTCAACATGCAGAAGAGTTGGTGGCTCTGGCTGGTTGAGGATGTGTCATGGTTTTGCATTTGACCTCAAGAAAGTGTTACATGGAAAAAGAGACCAAGAAACGTTCAGTCCGTGTGGAGCAGAAGACGGTAGAACAGTTGTGGATT